>NW_025961310.1:0-66045 GCF_023159225.1 Perognathus longimembris pacificus | reverse complement strand
TCTTGATGATGCACTTTGATAAACTCATTTTAATGCCAGGAGTAAACCAAGAAGAGTTACCAACAGTGACTCTGCTCAATCTCATTATGTGGATGGTTGAAGGAAACATTTTGTAAAGGGCTTAATGGCAAATCCTTTAAACTTTGCTTACTATGTAAGTCTATACAACTCTGCCACTGTATTGCAAAAGGAGCTATGGACAGTATGGGAGTTGATATGCTTCAATAAAACAAAAAAAAAGGGCCAGTCAAATGCTAGTGGCTCATGCCTATAATCCTAGCTACTCAGGAGGCTGAGCTATGAGGATCATGGTTCAAAGCCAGCCTGGTCAGGAAGGTTCTTAAGACTCCCATCTCGAATTAACCACCAGAAATCAGGAAATGGAGGTAGAGCACTAACCTTGAGCAAAAGAGCTCAGGGACAGCATCCAAGCTCTGAGTTCAAGTTCTGTGACTGACAACAAAAAAATCCCAAAGGGTATAATAAAAGTCTATATTAATACATGAAGACAAGAAAAATAAGACATAGGACTTTTAAAAAGGCCTCTCAGGACTGGAGGCATGGCTCAGTTGGTAGAGTGCTACCCAACAAGCACATCAGATACTAAGTTCAAGTCCTGGTTTGGACCTAACAAAAAATAAAACAGTAGGAAAAATCCAGGTGCCAGTGGCACATGCCTATAAATCCTAGCTCCTCAGGAGGCTGAGATCTGAGATTCAAAGCCAGACCAGGCAATAATGTCCATGAGACTCTGATTTCCCATTAATCACAAAAAGTCAGAAGTGGAGCTGTAGCACAAGTGATGGAGTGCTAGCCTCCAGCACAAAAGCTCCAGAACAGTGCCCAGGGCCTGAGCTCAAGCCCTAGGACCAGCAACAAAAAAAAGAGCAAAAAGGCCTCTCATTTTTTGAGTAACAGATATAGATATATAGATGTACATATATATGTAAACAAGTGCATAATTTGTAAGAGTATCTACAGATAAATCATAAGAGTGAATGACAGCTGAGTAAAATATATAAAGACAAATGAAGTCGCTCTTCACCAACAAGAGAAACAGAAAAGACACAATAAAAGGAGCCATGAGGAATAAAGATAACTTTAACAAAACTATACAAGAAAAGTGTAGTGAAAAAAACACATGGAATCTTTCTGATAGATTTGAAGAAAGAATGCACCTAAAAGCATCCCCATGATCCCAATAAATGCCCAAGAGGGCTTCCATGCTCCAGAAACACATTTGGAAGTTCATCAAGACTGGAATAGCCACAACAAATCTGAAGGAGAAAAATAAGTTGCAATTCCACTACCCAAACCATCAGCCAAAAGTAGTTAAAATGGATGAAAACTAGACCAAGCCAGAAACACACCATTAACAAGCACATAACTGACTCAACCATGGTAGCACAAGTCTGCAATCCCAGCATGCAAGAAGTTGAAGCAGGAGGATGGTAAATTGAAGGTCAATCTGGGAACATAGCAAAATTCTGTCTGCAGAGACAGAATATCCACACATGTGAGCATATGGAATATAGCAGTGCAGGAAAGACTTTACATATAATGCAACTGGAAATTTATTTGAAAAAGAGTTCCAGCATTACTTGTATACAAAATCAATCCTAGGTAACTGTGAAACATTTTACATTTCAAACATTTTCTTGTCAGTTGTGGGGCTGGAACTCAGGGCCTGGATGCTGTCCCTAAGCTTTTGCATTTGAGCCTAGTGCTCTACTACTTTGAGCCACAGCAACACTTCCATAATTCTGATGGTTAAGTGAAGATTAGAGTCTCATGGACTTTCCTGCCTAGGCTGGCTTCAATCTGGAATCTTTAGATATCAGCCTCCTGAATAGCTAGGGTTACAGGTGGGAGCCAATAGCACCCAGCTTACAATTCAAAACTTTTAAAAGAATGTATAGGTAACTTGTATGTGTGTATTTGTGTATGCACACACATGTACTAGTCTTGGGGCTTGAACTCAAGGCATGAGCATTATCCTTGAGCTTTTTGAGTTAAGGCTAGCACTATAACATTTGAGCCATAACTCCCCTTCTGGCTTTTTGCTGGTTAAGTGGAGATAGGACTCTCACAGACTTTCCTACCTGGGCTAGGTTCAAAATGGAATCCTCAGATCTCAGCCTTCTGAGTAGCTAGGATTCCAGGCGCTGAGACGTGGGAGCCAGGCAGGTGACCATATTTTATGACATTGAGGTGAAGCCCAATTTCCAAACTACATACTCCAAAGTCTACACCATAGAGAGGGTGAAAATGAATCTGTGAGAATTAGCACTGCCTCTCCACAAGCGACACCACAGCCCACTAGCAATGTACCCCCAGACAGTGGAAAGACACTAACAACAAATTAAAATGCCTAGTATAATGTAATGATAATGTGCATATTATCGATGATTCTTGTACATCGTTAATAAAAGTTCGATGAGCATAGAAAAGAGGTAGACATGGACAGGCTTTCGGCAGCCAGTGAGTATGAAGAGATGGAACACCACACTAATGAGCGAGAAGAACTAATGAAGGTGAGGAGGTGCACTTCCAGAGCGGTCAGGTTAACCCAATGAAAAACTGGCTACACCAAGAGACTGTGGAGACACAGTAATTGCTGGTGGCAACATAGTGACAAAGCTTTGGAGAGTAGCTTGGAAACACCCACTGAATGGAAGATGCACATATTGTTAGAACACAGCAATTTCTCCTTGAGGTACAAGGGCCTGCCGGACACCCATCCACACACACCTTTACTGCCCCACTCTCTGTTATAGCATGGGGGAAGAAGTAGTCATCATAACCTCTTAGGTGAAGAGGTGAATAAACAGACTTATTCGTACAGTGGAATATTATAGAACAATGAAAGTGAAACGACAAGGATAGGAAAGAAGCATACAACAGCTTAGGAAGGAGGCCTAGGATACAAGATAATACAATTCATACCGATTGTTCAAAAACTTCCTAAGGCTAAGGTATAAATACAGAGATGAGCATGGAAGTGGAGTAGAGCTTTAGTAGTATCTAAAATGCTTTCTTCTAAAGAAAAAACAGGAAGATGAGAAACACAAATGTATAGATAAAGGAATACCAGCACCTGCTTCATGTTGGTGCTGGGCAGAGTCCTGGCAGTCATTATAGGACCATGTTCTGTAGGATGCACTCATCAACCCCATTCTTTTAAAAAGAGATCATGCTTGGAAGAAAAATGCACAATTCTCATAACTCAATGAAGTCTTCTAGAAGAATGCAGCCCTGGGACCAAGCCAAGCCCTGTTGGCTTACCCCAGGGCTGGAAAGGTATGAGTCCTTCTTCATTCCTTCCTCAGACCCAAGCCTTCTACAAACACTACCTTTGTCAGACTCAAGAACCTTCACAGAGTGCTGGGAATATGGCTTAGTGGCAAGAGTGCTTGCCTTACATACATGAAGCCCTGGGTTCGATTCCTCAGCACCACATATATAGAAAATGGCCAGAAGTGGTGCTGTGGCTAAAGTGGTAGAGAGCTAGCCTTGAGCAAAAAGAAGCCAGGGACAGTGCTCAGGCCCTGATGCCAAGGCCCAGAACTGGCAAAAAACAAAACAAAACAACAACAACAACAAAAACCATCACAGAACTGTGCTTCAGACACTGAGGGCAACTCAAAAACTTGGATCCCAGAAACATTTTGGGTCATAGCCCTATCAGTAGAAGAGTCAAAGATTATCATCCACTTCAAGGTCACTACTTTGAAAAGAACAAATCTATTTATTCCAAGTCTGATTTTATAGTGGTTCATCAGTGCCAAGAGTCTCTCCTGTCATGACAGTCATGTTATCTTTTATCAGAGCCCACACACTGTGCTGAGAAGCCTGGGAATGGATGCGGCCACCTGTATTCTAAATGACACAGCATCCTTACAAAGAGTATTTCACTCAGTGAAAGGCCCCATGGGGTGGTTGTGAATTATTGCAGATCCATGCCTCAACCAAGCGGGACTTACCTAGGTATTTCGCACAGAAAAATGGGAAACTTGTTAATCAAACACTGAGCCCCATGGGTCAGCAGAGAGGAAACATTTTTCACAGTGAGATGAGATCCAGCAGCTACAATCAGGACAGAATATACACCAGGGACGAACGAAGGAATTAAAGACCCTGGGGTCACGGTGTGGGCTCTTGTTGAGCACAGCCTCAGCCTCGCTCCACAATCTGCTCACCCTCAGAAGCCATAAATCGGGAGAGGAGCCTGAAAGGCTGCAGCCCACCTTGCAGCCCAAAATTCTATTGCTCCTTGTGAGTCCAGCAAACAAAGCCATCAGTCTACTTACAACATACAACGCAGTGTATTCCACAGAGCATAGGCATGTGTGCTCATGAACATTTATTGGTGATTATTTATTGAGTACCTACTGTGGTGAAGAGTTGGACCAGGAAATAGTTGAAAGAGCACATCAAGGCCTGCATCAAGCCTTATGTACATTGTGTGTGTGTGAGAGAGAGAGTGTGTGTGTGTATTCATATATGTATGTATTCATATATATGTGTATGTATATATATATATATATATATATATGAAAGATGAGGATCTAATAGACTGTCATTTCTTCATTGTTGATAACATAACTCTTTCTACAGAATTAGTCTTTTTTGCCTTTGAAATCTGTAAGATTACATATTCTCTGCAGGAATGACCACGTACTGAGATTACTGTGTTTGTGGTTCGCTGATGCAAGGACTGATAAAAACAGTATATAATGTGCATGTTATCTTACACGTGTGATGTAATGATTAACAAGTTTACTGGACAGGGAAAATGGCTTCAGAGTGATTGCTATTGCAATGCTTGCTTACATGACCCTATGGATTACTGAGTGCTTTCAGCTTCTTAACTCATTTACTCTTCTCAACAAACCAGCTAGCAAAGGGTTGAGGAACAGTAAAGTTCCAGTGAGAACTCTTCCTCACTACAAAAACTTGTTCTACCCAGTGAAAAGGGTAGAAGCTTTTAGAGGTGAGGCCTATGGGAAGGAAGTTAGGTCATTGGTGGCAGGCCTATGCAGGGGATTTCATGACCCGGGCCCCTCTTCTTTCTTCCTTTGGTTCCCCAACTGCCATGAAGTAAACAGGCCTCCATAATGCACTCTGACCATGAGGTTCTGTGCTGCCACAGGCACAAGCAACAAGGCCAAGCAACTATAGACTGGACCTCCTGAAACTGTGATTCAAAGCAAACCTTTTCCTGATGTCAGGATGGTTATCTCAAGTGGTAGAGCACCAGCTATGATTGACAAAGTTGATCATGAGTGCTAGGTCCTGATCTAAACCCCAGTATCAACAGGACAAAAGAAGGAACTGAAGCAAAAAGGTATGGGAGAATAGCTCAGATGGTAAAGTACCAACCTTTAAACACAAGGCCCTGGTTTCAAACCCAGTGCTGCAACTAACAACAACAATAATATGTCAAGTCACAATAAAGTCATCTTCACCTGAAAGGTCCCTATCTTTGTATATAAGATAATTTGCAGAAGTGGGGAATGTAGGGTGCAATGTAAAGAAGAAGGTTTGTTTGTCTGAACTTTCCTCAAGGTGCTCACATGATAAACTAAGCAGCGGGAGTCAATGAGGAAATATAAATATCTTATAAGGCCCTGAAACACTTGGTAATCAATTTTTCATCAGGAAGAAGTCTGTATCTCAATGAGATGAGTAGGTATCACCACCAGTAGAAGAGAGGAGGGGAAAAAATCAGGAGAACTGAGAAGAAAGTGACAGATAAGAGGCACAGACATACCCTGATCCTTACACCCATGGATCTCATTCAGTTAAGAATGTAGTGGAAATGGTAGCTTTGGGGCAGGTTGCTGCTTCTGGGACTGGTTCTTCCAGACCAAAAGAAAGAAAAGGATGTCAAGCCCTCTTCACAACACCAAGCGAAGATATAGATGTCTTCAGCCAAGGAACCAAAGGAACCAAAAAGACTACAAAATTCTTCACAGGCAAGAAAATACTCTCAACCCATAAATGACATTGCTCACTTGGTGTTGCTATAAGAAAATACTCGAGGCTGCATAAAAATAGAAAAAGGTTCATTTGGCTCACAACCCCAAACAGCATGGTTCCAGCTCTTGACAAAGGCCCACTGGCCAATTCACAACTTGACAGAGGAGAAAGGAAACAGGAAGGTCAGTCCACACATCATATAACAAATGTCCTTGATTGATAACAACCAGATCTCCTGAGAACCCACCAGTGCAATTACCTTCTCATAGGCGCCACCTCTTAAAGGTTCTACATTCACAACACATCATCCTGTGGGCCCCAGCTTCCAGCAAATGAATCTTCAGGAGACCCACTCAAATCCTCCCCAAAACATAGCCACATGCTAAGAAGAAGGGAAGAATTCCTTTGTTTAGAGTGGTTATCTTTTGCTGCATAATAACCTATCCTAAAATGTAGTGAGAAGGGGTTGGGGATATGGCCTAGTGGCAAGATTGCTTTGCCTCTTATCAACGAAGCCCTGGATTCAATTTCCCAGCACCACATAGATAGAAAATGGCCAGACGTGGCGCTGTGGCCCAAGTGGCAGAGTGCTAGCCTTGAGCAAAAAGAAGCCAGGGACAGTGTTCAGGCCCTGAGTCCAAGGCCCAGGACTGGCCAGAAAAATGCAGTGAGAAAATAACAAATATTTATCACTGGCTGATTCCTGAGGATCAGTAATCTGGGAATATATCAGTGATGTAGTTCAGGGATTCTCTGTAGGCAAAGGCTGCACTCAACCATTCAGGTCTGTGGATGGCCAGGAAGATTCTCAGACTCCAAGAGTAGTTCTCATAGCCATGATGTATTACAATAAATGGTACAAAGTGAAATCAGCAGCTTTTGCTTTGCTGGATAGGGAACAGAGTACCGGACTCCAGGCTCCTTCCTCCTTGAAATCACACAGCCTAGGCTCAGTGCCCCCAGTATCGCACTCTGACAACCTGAGGGACATGTCATCTCCCGGAGACCTCTCTATAAACTTGGTGCCCTGAAGAGAGGCTGGGGGCTTCTCATGCATACACCCTGTGCCTGGAACATATTCATCTCCAGACACCCAGAGCATCAATAATTTGGTTTACTGTTTATACACACTGAGCTACTCTTTTTTTTAGGGAAAAATAGGACCTCTCCCCTTAACCCCAAATTTCCAGAGGACAGCCAAGTACCCATCTTACAAAGGAGGCCTTTCTAAGGATAGCAGTCTGCAGCTCCAGCGGCAGTTCTTTGCTAGATAGTATCTTAGGCTTATCAGGTATTGGGTCCAGACCAGCATTGGGTCCACCCTGTGCCATATAAAGCCTGGCTTGGGATTGGATGGCACACATACAAGAAATCTCACTTGCATGGCCATTGGCTGGAAGTTTTTCACCATCTGGGCCTTTACAAGGCTGCCTGAGTGTCCTTAACATATGACAGCTGGCTTTCCCCACAGTGAGTGATCCAAGGAAGAGCATGCCCAAAATGGAAGTTGCAGACTTTAATTAGCTAATCCCCACAGTGGCATGCCATGGTTTCTACCATATGCTACTGCACACAGACCAACCTTGGTAGAGTGGGGGCGAGGGAAGGGATTTGCCACTCTGTGATCGCCAGGCATCGGGGATCACTGGCCGGGGATCATTGCCTACAACATAGTTCACTCTCATGCACATAAAGAACCTCATTCTACACACAATACACACCAGTTCCAAAGTCCCATTCCATTACAGTATCAGCAACAAGTTCAGAGCTTCAACCTGTAAATTAGGGCTTGGTGTTGTCCTGGGTACTGCCTAGGTGACCTAGCTGAATTCCCACCCCACCCTAACCTTGTTTGTCTTTCAGGATGGGATGCCTGTAGACCAGAAGCCTCTCTTCAGGTGGACTACCTGGAACAGGTTGGATCTTTGACTTCATTATAACCCTATAGCATGTTAAATGATACACCCTCAAGTACCAAGACAATTCACAATCGCCATGGTGATGCCTAGAAAGAACCATAAAATGAGTAAGGCAACATCACTTTGGGAAATGTTACATCTAATCTGACTCCTCAGTTCTGTTACTGTGTCTGGACCCTCTTGATTCTGAAGTGTGGCAAAACTAATATGTAAGTTTCTCTCTCACTTCTACTCTTGGCCAAGAATAAAACTCTCTCTCGGTTTTCAGTTGGTACTCTGTCTATTATTATTATTATTATTATTATTATTATTATTATTATTATAAAAGTAATGTACAGAGGGGTCACAATTACATGGATCAGGTTATGAGTATATTTCTCATTGGACAGTGTAACCCCTTCCCTCACTCTCTCCCAGTTTTCCCACCCCAGCCCCTCTCACAAGTTGTGTAGTTCGTTTTCAACTCAGTGTCTAGTGAGAACCACTGTTGCATTTGTTCATCCTTTGTCCCACCATTTCTGTGCTTCCCTGTACCCTCCCAAAGACAGAAAAATAAAGACAAAAGGAAAAGAAAACAAAAAAGAACAACAAATAAAGACTTCTTGTTTCCATTTCCTGGAATTCATTTCAATAAATATTATTTCATATGATCATATGCACCTAGGTATTGCACCTTTGTGTTCCTGTCCTAAGAACACCCTCCTTTGGTCTCACGGTGTGAATGTCTAGAGATCTGTATAATTTATCATATCCCAGATTATTTATTTCTTTTTTTAACCACCCAGTGTGTTTACTTGTAAATTTATAGGTACATTCTAGCAACCACAAATGAGGGAAACCAGGCAACCTGTGTTTCTCTGGGTTTGGATTATTTCACTTGATATAATTTTTTCTAAGTCTGTCTATTTCCTTATGAATGGTACAATATCATTCATTCTGACATATGTGGAGAATTCTACTGTGTGTATATATGTACCACATTTTCTGTCTTATCACTGGTTCCACAATTGTAAGTAAGGATCCAGGAAAAGGCTGTCCTTGAGCCTGCCATATAGTCTAGGTGGCCTTTAGATCTCTATCTTCCTGCTCAGCTCTGCAATGCTGGGATTACAGGCACAGCACCACCCCTGGCTTTACCTCCTTCTTATTTAGCAATTAGAAAAAAGCAATTAGAAATTATTTTCAACACCGTGGTCAGAAATCCTAACCACATTACCCCGTTCATCAGGTACATTTTAAAAATTTTTCTATGAAGGTTGAAATACATAGGTGAGATATGTGTCTATATATAGCCACTACATAGCAAAGATTCTTTTCCCATTTTCCAAAAGGAGCTTTCTCATTTTCCTTTAGGCTTCACAGTCAGCATCCTCAGTGTACAAGCTTCAATAGACCCAATTCAAAGCATGCTGAGCTTTTATCTACACATTCCTCAGTGCTCACTGTCCATGCTATGTTCAAAGTCAATGTCACCTTTTCATTTCTAGTACACTGGCCCTCCACTTGTAGTACATTTATTGTCTCGCATGGCTCCTGAGGGTCAGGAATTAGAAGGCAATTATACGGACACTTCTGGCTGGGGTCTTATGGGCTCTCAATAAAACTGGGCTGACAATATCTGAAGAGGCAGAGGGGCGTGTCAACTGCCAGTCCCATGCATGACACTGCCAGGCCAGCTTGTGTGTTTCATTAGCAATGGCAAGATGGCGCTTCTCCCAGTACATGGCTTGACTTTCTTCACTAAACGCTTTCCAAGAGGAGCTATCCAAGATGAAAACTGCCATCTTTTGTAATTTAGTCTTGGAAATGACATGTGGTCACTTCTAGCTTCATCTATTTATGGAGGGCATGAATGCAAAGAGGCAAAGACCATATCTGGTGGAGATGGGTTGGGTAGATATGACCACATTTCCTATCAGTGATCTAAAAATGTCGGTCTCTGCCAACCACTTACAAGAAAATGTAATGAGATCCACAATAAGTATATAAGGTGGGCATCCCAGTGTAGCCTAAGCAAGAGCAGGATGGAGAGCCTAAGGGTTGTGAGCTTTTTCACCTGAAGAGCATCTGCCTGCTGAAGTGGTAGCCAGCATGGGTCGTTATGAATATCCCATGTGTCTGGAAAGTCTTACAGCCCCAAGACTTTTCCCAAGGGTGAATATGGAATGACTTAATGCAGTATCAATATTTTGGGGGATACATTATTGACATGCAATGCCTGGAAATGTCTTATTGAAAGGTTGGACATAGGAAAAGAATTAGCGTATAAAGTGAGTAAATGTGTACAGTGAGTCACAAATGCATGAGTAGAATGATTGCCCCTAACCTGGTAAAGCACACAAGTGATTATTTTAATAAGAAGGAAGGAAGACAAATATGGAGGGAGGTATACAACCCAGAAGGTCCGTCCTAGGAGATGAATGCAAGACTGGAAGGAAACTAGGTCAGGCAAGAACACTGATATATTAGAAACCATTACTTCCTTGTCATTGTAAGGCTGATACAATCTCAGTATAAAGCTTTGCAAAGTATAAGTACATAAAAAAATCAAAATCACCCATCACTCCCAAATTCCGGGAATGACCACGAATTGCTTATAGTTCTTTCCTTTTTCTAGACTGCTAGATGAATAGGTGGAGGGAGGGAAAGGGAGAAGAAAGAAGTGTGTGTGTGTGTGTGTGTGTGTAATT
This sequence comes from Perognathus longimembris pacificus, assembly GCF_023159225.1. Lineage (NCBI taxonomy): Eukaryota > Metazoa > Chordata > Mammalia > Rodentia > Heteromyidae > Perognathus > Perognathus longimembris. The sequence continues at coordinate 55,454 of NW_025961310.1, read as the reverse complement.
TTGGAAGTATATAATTCTAGAACTGCCTGTTTGCATTCTGTGTGTGTGTATGCACACACACGCACGTGTGTGTGTGCATGAACTGGGGCTTGAATTAGAGCCTAAGTGCTGTCTGGCTTTTTGGTTAATTGGAGATGAGAGTCTCATGGACTCTCCTTTCCCAGCCAACCTAGAATTGAAATCCTCAGGTCTCAGCCTCTTGAGTAGCTGGGATTACAGGCATCAACCACTGGCACATGGCACTATGCAAGCTCTATGCTATGTGTATGTGTGTATATGTGTGTATGTGTGTGTGTAGGTGTGCGGGTGAAATTCACAAATTGAATGAACATGTGGGAGTGTTTTAATCTGTATATTATGAAAATGTGTAGGTTAGAGATATAATTTATCTAGAATTATCTAGAATTCTTTTAGGAGAATTAACATTGATTACTACTATTATCATGTGATGTTTTTCTTCCAGGCATTTAAAATGCAAAGCTGATTTTATGTATTACTCAGAGTTTAAAGCACTTAGGTACGTAACAGAACCTAATTAGCCCATACCCTGTTCATAAACACTGATGCAACTCCTAATATGTACTGTTGTCAGCAAGACTCAGTGATTACACCATCTGCATTAGGTTTCCATACTTGTCTATGGTTTCCTCAGCATCAATGTTAGATTTAGTGTGTCAGAGGGCACTTGCCTAGCATAAACCTAGGTCCATCTCTACTCAGTACTTACCAAAAAGAAGACTGACAAAGAAGATATTAAAACCTGACACTGACAGCTCATGCCTATAATCCTAACTACTCAGGAGACTGGGATCTGAGCTTTACGATTAATGGCAGCTAAGGAAGACAAATCCAAAAAGTCAAAGTGGAGGCATGGCTCAAATGGAAGAATACCTACCCATCTTAAGTGAAAAACAAACAAGAGTGAATGCAAGGGCTTGAGTTCAAGATATTTCCTTTTCAAGAATCCTTATGCATCTCGCCACATACTCTACCATACCAGTCTATCCTCTCTTCAGTGTATTAAAATCTCTTCTGAGTACTAAAATATCATTACTGAGCTCTATTGCCAGTATACTAAGCAAATAGAGTCCTCATTTGATAATATATTTTCAAATGTTTAAAGATTGAATTCCTTCATTATGAATGACTTATCTCTATTTTCCTACTGATTTGTTACATGCCCCCCCTCCCCCCTCCCCCAAATGCATTGTCCATTCCTTACCCATCGAAAAGGCTTAGAAGAACATAGATATGAACTTCATCAGTGGATGAATGAGCTGTGTTCAAGCCTGAATTTGAGGTATGGGCATTTCCCGCTGTGGTGATGAATAATTGTCTTTAATTTGGTAAAGAGGAGAACCATTCAACACCTAAGATGATTAGAGAAGATGGTAGGTTTGGCAGACCACTCTGCTGATGCCCCTTCAAGACTGAGAGCTGTTATTCTCAATCTGTGTTGCCCAGAAGAAACTTGGAAACTTCCAGCACCCATTTCCTACTCTGTGCCAATGATGTCAGCCACAGTATGTTTGGTGAAAAGGCAGGGCTAATGAGCAGCAACATTTAATGACCGGTCCATAGACAGCATTTTTGCCCCAGCATCTGCACAACATGGCAGAAGGGTCAGTGTGTATGAGTCAGAGAGAAGGAGAGGTGCACCTTCATCAGGAGCTCCCAGAACCAACCCACTCCCAAGAAGGTGAACTCAAACCATACATACCACAAAAGATACTACCTACCTATTCATACCATAATTAAATCTCAACATGAGTTTTGGAAGGGAACATTCAAACCACAGCACTTTGACTCAGAATCTCAGGCTTATAGTTCTACCAAGTAGGATGAAACTTTATGACAGCAACCCAGCAGATCTCCTTCTTCTCCTCAGTCCTTCCCCCTTCCCTTCTCCCACAAATGTGGATCTTAAGAGTCCCCATTCATGGCCCCACATCCCTAATAATATTCTCAGAGGCTGTTCTTAAGGGTACCTGCTATATGTTCAGTACCATGTCAATTTCTCCTGAAAGAAGACATCTCTCCTAGAAGAGAAGATGAAATCTCCCTCAAAGCTCTGACATACACTTGAAGGTAATTAAGCAAAGTACATGGAAACCGCCATTCAGCTGTGGTTTAATGGACAGAGTTTCAGTGTGTGATGATTAAAGGTTTTAGAAATTTAAAGTAATAGAGGATGCAAAAACTTGTGAGTGTAATGAATGCCACTGTACATTAAAAATGATCAGGATGGTACTTTTTAATATATTGCATTCATTTAAAAAAATAATACACAAAAAAACATAATGTGCCACCCCCCCAAAAAAAAACATACACTTTACATGGTGTCTGGTGTGTTAATTATTATCTCAAGAAAGCAGTCTGACAAAGCCTGTAAGTGCAGTATAATGACCCAGTGCTCAGCAAATGAGTCAAACTGTAGTGTAGCTCTCTTAATCCATGGGATAATGAGAGTGTTTTTTTGAACCCTCATCAAGGAATTCTCCTTCACCCATCATCTCATTCTCCCAAATTACAGAAACAAAATGCTTATTGATTTGTACTTTTCGTCATCTTTGGTCAGCAGGAACTCAGGATTTATATGCTGAGTGGTACAGGGCAAGGAATAAGCTATTTGTTGTCCCAGCTTCCAGGGTGAAAAATATTTAAAGACTTCTTGAGGATTCAGATATTGGCGATGTCATGAAGTTCCATTTTGCAGGAATATAAGGGCTCAGTGTAACTAAAGTACCTGCTTACAAGTGCGGAAAGCCACCATGACAGGGTAACAGACTGATTTCTCTAAAAAAAGAGCTAACAAAGATGTTTATAAAGACAATCACCGCCATCGCTTAGCATCAATGGATGGAAGGAATGGGGGACCAGGACCCCCTACCAAAGACCAAAATGGCATAGCATTTGCACAGAAGGAGCTCCAAATATATTAAATATCTCATTATGTGTAAGATTCAATATAATGCCAAAGCAATGAATATAGTTCTGATACTACATTGTTTGGAAGGAAGGAACACAAGGAAGAAAGCCTGTCCATCTATAATACAGATCCGTCTTCATCAGAAGTTGGTTGATTTCTCATATGCAAAACCTACAGGCATGGAGGGCCAGCAGCTTGCATCCAAGGCAGCCATGCCCACAGGACCCCAAGCAAAATCACCTCCCCAGACTCACACAGTCACAGGATTGGCAAGCACTTCTTTCCCACAAGTCACTGTTATCATTCTCCATGTGGGGACCCCAGGAGTTTCCTTTTTTTTTTTTCCTGAAAAGTTGGCAGGCCTTTTACCTCCACACATCACTTCTAACAAGAGACCTCCATTCAATAAAGGTCAAAACTCGGATAAGGGCAATTGTCACTTAAGGTCTGTGGTTTCTACTTCTGGGCCCTCCACAATCAATGCACTTCAAAAATCCAGCATAGTGTTATACAAGGCCTATACATTGCAGGGCTTAAGAATGAAAACAATAAAATAAAACGAAAAGCAAAACAACAGCAACAACAACACTAATGTAAAAAATGCCACCCAAAGACGAATTGAAAAGCTAATACACTTGGAGCTGAAAAGTCTGACCTTCAACCCTGAGTGATCCAAGCCCAATACATTGGCCTGTCTAAATCCTGTCTGTTTATCTGCAACAAGGATTTATTAAATTCTGGGTTACCTACAGCCTATTGTAAGATCAAAGGAGACTACTATACATGGAAACATTTCAAAGACTGAAGCTCTGACACACCTGAAGGAGTCAAGACTGAAGCTCTGACACACCTGAAGAAGTCTTCTTTTTACTAGTTAGATTTTTGGTACTATCTGTACAGCAACACATCGAATCTCCAAAGAGATCCAGAGAATCTGCCTTAGGATCATTAAGGTACAATATAACCATTTAACCATGAGGGTGAGGAAGAGATTTCCATTTGGGGGAAAAAAAATCATTCAAGATACTTTTTGTAATTATTTGAAAATTCATTGGAGACCAAAACCTTGATACCAGTGAAGCCACAAATCAAGGTGTGAAAAAAATACTACTTACAATAAGTCTTTAGCATAGATTGGTAAACCCTTTTCCACCTGAAACTCTAGTGTTAGGCTTGTTGTTTTGATGACTTGTAATATTGTGTTTATGGTGTTGGGATGTGTATGTTGCTGCTTGGATTTATTTATATCTTAGAAAGTAACCATGTAAAACATTTACTTCCGTGTGGAGCTTAGTCACGCTTTGCTTTTGTTTTGTGTTCTAGAAAAGGCTCAGGAGAGAATTAAGTTTTCACAGCACTGCACAACAATTGGATGAATTTTTAAAGAATTCTATGAGAGGGGTCAATAATCAACACACAGTCTTCCTAGTCCTACAAGTGAGTGACTTTTGAAATTTCAGAATCAGGTACTTTTTTTCTCCACACAATAGAGGTTCAATTGAGACTCATATATGTTCCAAATTTAGCAGGATTGTGATGACTAGAAGCAGTTACTTAACAACTGTGCCTGCTGGCACCTGACCTGCCAGAGGAGGCCCCCAGCAGAGCCAAATCTAGAATCAATTCAGATGCAAACAGCTGGCCAGGTACACAGAGAAACAAACAAACAAAGAATCCTAAAATCCAGAGAGAATGAAGGGAAGTTCCTCTTGGTGAAGTAAGGAGGCTGAGTCTAAATAACTTCTTACAGCCACGCTGGTGCCTCTTGCTGCTTGGAGGGAATTTTCCACCCAGGGCTGTAAAGCCTAGAAGTGAGAGAGACCATTCATGGAATGCTGATGTCTAGCTCAAGGTCAGCTAGGAGGGCTTTGCCACAGAGAAATGCAGATGCAGTAGCTTTAGGAAGGCATTTCATGGAGAATGCTGATTCTGCCTTGATTAACTTCCTAAATGGCTAGACTCACCAGCCAGAGTAGCCTCTAAGTATCCTCAATATGGAAGGTTGAGGCCTGTCTTCCCTAGACAGAAAAGTTTTGCTGGTACTTGAGCTTATACCTGATGTCCACATAAGGAATGGTATCTTATCTTCATATGGGGGAAGGTGAACACACCCCCAACTCCCACCCAAGGTGGTGGGCATACCTGAATCCCTGGAGACAGGGGCGGGCACTTGGCTGATAGGTTACTGAACCTGTCAGTCCAGTATGTGGGGCTGGGAGTTTTCCTGTGACTCTGTCCTTTGACCTGACCCTATGAAGGCCAAGATCAGCCACGTGCCTCCATGTTCCTGTCCTGTCTCCTGGCTCATCTCCGGTCACCGTGGCCTCCCACTTCAGCTCTCCACTGGAGCTGAATTGGTTTGTTGGTATTGTTTTTGTTATTTCTTTCCTCTTGGGCCTATTTCTTGTGTTAAGTGTATTTGCTGGCTACAAGTCTTTGAGACAGGAGTCCACCATGCAGTGGCCGGCCTTTTAGTAAAGACTCCAAGATTCGACCCCTCAAAGTGTGGCTTCTCAATTATCTCACCTTAACACATTGCAACCTGAGTGTTCTTTAGGAAAGCTTTGGGAGAAATCAAGATGTACTAGATCCAGGTGATCTGTGCTACTTAGGCTCTGAAAAGTTAATCAACTTTACAACAACACAAACTTCAACTGACCCTTCTTGGCCTTCTTAGGCTTCAATATCAAACTCCTTGGAGGTCCACACACTAATCAGCAATAAGGATCTACCTGGGGGCCCTGTGATTGCCACATGCAGAGGCCTTTCAGGGAAGTAGTCGGCTCTCTCTTTGTTCCACTACTATCTACATTCTGCATCTAGAGTCAAAGATCAAAAACAATCCCCAAAATATTATATCCATAATGTACAGGCTTTTCACTTCTATTTATATTTACTAGATATTAAAAGTAATTTAAAGAAACCCCTCATAGAAACTAATGACTGTAGTCCTTACTCTCCAATAGCATGTAATTTTCCTGGCCATCCAATTACCTAGAAATGGCTCCACCCCTTGATGCATCTACAATAATATTCCATCCTGGTACTTCACCATCCCCCACAAAAGCACACATTCCACTTTGCTGTCTTGTCACTCTCCTGGTCCTTGATAATCTACATCTCTTGGATCTTCCTCTCGGAAACCTTAGCTATCTATACATCCTCAGACTTTTGAGCTCTTCTTTGGCTCAAGCACCTATAAATGATGGCTTTCAACCACTCCATCCACACCCACATTTTCAACTGCCTTTTCAATATTTACATTTCTCCTCATCACTTCTGATCCAAGATAGAACCACACCACCTGTCCCACTCCTAGCTTTCCAAGTATTGTTATTCAACCCGTCTTTCATATCAAAGCCATACTTCTTTTCCACCCACACTTAAATGTTTCCAAGTCCTGTGAATGGCTTATCACAACCTTCATACAGCCTGCTTCCTCCGCTTCGTTCATCATGCAAAGATACTGCAATAACTCGCTGAGTGAATTCTCCTTGACCATTATTTCCTGACTCAAAACATTCTGCACAGCAATACCAGATAATCATTCCTGGACTGGAGTGAGTGAGTGTGTGTGTGTGTGTGTGTGTGTGTCACAATTCTGTCCCCAAACTGTCTGTGCTTCTCCTTTTCAAGTCCAGATTCTTAATCTTAAGATTCTTCCTAATCCATTTTTATCTCCACTAACACCCTAGAAGGTCACGAAGTTCACATGAAGTACGATTCCCAGATGCTTTTCTAAACTTGCCTGGAGGTTCTCACTTCATCTAAATGGATCTTTTGATTTCCAATTCTACGCCTTAAAAGTTATACCTTCCTTCAACAGCTAACTCCAACTATTTCCACAAGGAAACTTACTCTGATTTCTCCTGTCAAAATGTCATGCCTTATTCTCAAAAGCTCCCCAGAAGCAGAGCCCCAGGCAAAGCCTTATTAGGAAGGAAAAGAGGAGAGAGGCGGTGAAGATAGAGAGCTAGTGTCAAGTGTGCTGACTTCTCAATTTCAAAGGCTCCCCTTGGCAGGGATGCCTCTGTCCCCACAGGAAACAGAACACATGTGTCTATAGGTGTCCTCTCTCACTGGTAGGAGGTTCACCCCACAGGGCATGAGCCCCACACTTGATCTCACAGTAGAATGAGGAGGAGGGGGAGGCTGTACATTAGGGCAGCATGCTCTTTTAAAGTTGCCAGGAATCCTTGAGAAAATGTTTGAGGTAGTAGTAGATCAAGGGGTGGAAGGTGCTGGGGACAGGTGACGTGAGGAGAATTCAGATGGCTCATGACACATGTCTAACACAAGGAGACACCACAAACTGGTTTTCTAGAACTTTCTTCCATACTTGTCTAGGTGACTACCTGCCAAGCCTTCTGGGGAGCATCTTCCTTCATCTGGACAATTTTTCTTACAGGGAGAGAGATGAATGTACAAAGAGAAAAATCCCATGGACATGTAAACCTGGAAGGGTTCTGAGATTCCAGTACCTTCTCTCTACCAGGCTTTGTTGAGCACACTAGAGCTATCCTGGTGACATTTCACCTTCCACTCATACCTCTTCGTTCACTTGGAGTTATCCTGTTCATCTCATTTCAACACTTAAGATTCAGTCTTATTCATTTCACCATTCTCACCAAGCCTGGCCACACAGAAGCATTCCTGGGGCCTGCTCTCTTCTCCTTGACACTTCTCCTTGCTTCTGCTGTTCTCTTTGCAAGGCTTTGGCTCTTTGTTCCTTAGTGGTGGCTCTCACTGAGAAGGCTCATAACCCTGGAGTCAGCCAGCAGGAGCTGACTCTGTTTTCTGTACCTCTAGGAATGGAAACTCGGAAGGGACAGCCCTCCTCGGCCTCTCCTTGCCCAGATCACCATTCATCATTTGCTTTCCCAAGATGCTCTCTCAAGCCCTAACCAGAAGTTAAGATGTCAGCCTCAAGAGTGAACAAATGGAGCTGTGGTACTCACTAGACACTAGGTTGAAAATGAACTATACAACTTGTGGGTGGAAATGGGAGGGAAAAACTGGGAGAGAGCCAGGGAAGGGCTGACATTGTCCAAAAAGAAATGTACTCATTACATGCATTATGAAACTGTAACCCCACCATACATGGCCTTTATAATAGAAATTTAAAAATGTACCAAGGGCTGGGAATATGGCCTAGTGGCAAGAGTGCTTGCCTTATATACATGAAGCCCCGAGTTCAATTCCCCAGCGCCACATATACAGAAAACGGCCAGAAGTGGTGCTGTGGCTCAAGTGGCAGAGTGCTATCATTGAGCAAAAAGAAGCCAGAGACAGTGCTTAGGCCCTGAGTTCAAGCCCCAGGACTGGCAAAAAAAAGTAGCAAAAAAAGGAGGTAAGGGGTGTCATAAGGTGTGAGCTTCAGCTTTCCATCCTTACCAGAATCCAGAAATCACTCCATTTCAGCATGTGATATGATTGACAATACTCAGTCAGCTGGCCATTGTTCTCTGAACTTACCATGTAGAAAAATAGAGGTTTTTGTATTCAACTCCAACAAGAGGAGGAAGGAAAAAAGAAACAAGAAGCTTTGACTGGGGCCTCTCTTCATTCTGTCACTCCAATTTCTCTAATCAGTTACTGATTTGTTTTACTTTAGCAACTCATGCTTTTGGGGGTGACTTTGCAGCTTCTGTTAGTTGTTGTCCATTGTTCAAATGTTTTCTTGTTTTATTGAGGCAGTTTTGTTGTTTGTTTCTTTATCATTTAGTTCATGTCCAGGCAGCTCCCCAGATTTTGCTGTTGGTCTGTTAACCATCACATCCATGTTCTTGGCAGGCGAACTGAAGCTATAAGAGTCCCTGATACCTTTTCTGGAATGCTCTGGGAAGATCACATATCCCCCTCTGCTGAGGTCAGAATCCAGCCCCAAGGCCCACTGACAGAGGCAGCCCTTGGCTGAGTCCAATGAGTTGGTGATGGAGAAGACTAAAAGTCTCCAACATGTCCAGAGAGAGTGATAATTCCAAACCATTTCCTTTTCAAGTACTACACAAGTTTTTAATATTATTTATCTCTACAAAAACACTGGATACTAGTTAAAGAGGGAGAAACAAAGACAAACACAAAGAGCACCCCATACCTATCCATGGGAACAAACCTTCCAGGTATGTGTCCCCTAGATATTTTTCTATATGTGAAAAGACGACTTTTCTCTAAGATGAGTATTGATAAATCTTAGGTCTGAGTCTTCATAAATAGCTAATTTGAGATCAAGACATGATACACATTAATCATGGTAATTCCTTCGTTTGTAAGATTAATGTAAGAGGATTGAAGTTAAGTGAGTTTGAAGTTAACCCGTGCTACATAGCAAGACCTCATCTCAAGAAAAAATAGCTAATTTAGGGAGATAGCCAAGGGTTACTTCTTTGAAACATACCATGATTATTTAAGCAGTCTACCTATTGTTGGATGTAGAGAAATTTTAACTAATTCTGTTTTGCTAAGCATTTACGATATTATTTCCAATCATTTATTATCATATATGACATAGAGCTGGAATGATTTTTTGAAATTTAATTTCAAAAAATCAAAATAGCAGAAGAATAAGAAAAACACTCAGTACATTTTTAAGAGGCAAGGGAGTCAAAACATGCCAAACAAATATATTAAAGTTGCAAAACCTCCTGACAGTCTGCCTGGATGATTAACAAATGAAAAATCAATGACTAGAAAGCATCCATTTTTGACCAAAATGATCTTATTGGCCAATTTCTCTTGCTCAAATTACTTTTGCAAAGATTGCTTTCAGACAAATCACCTGGAGCTTTGTTGACTAATTAAATTCTCTTGGAGGCATTTGAGGTGACCCATGTGGCATCATTTTAAAGCAGAGTTAGGGTAAAGTTAGCAGAATGTACTACCGCTCTTCCAGTCCAAATAGTAAAAGAATATATGGAACACAGATTTTTTTTTAATTAAAAACTATAAAGATGATGTACAGAAAAATTGCCGTTTTGTAAGTCAGGCAAAGAGTACCTTTCTTTTTGGACAATAGAAGCAGGCACTTTATTTCTTCATGCTTTGTGTTTTGCTCAAATAGGATACTAAAAATTGTGATGTGGGTCCTCAGAATAATCAATAGCAATGTTATGATATTCCTCAGAGGTGAGATGAGAGTGCTGGTCAGTAAACCTCCCCAGCCCTGAGTTATTAGAAAGAGCAGGTTTTCAAGAGTCAGGCCGTTTATTCCCAGGCCAGAGAGAGAAGGGAAGTGGGGGAGAGCAGACGCCTGCTTTCCCTTAGGATTTCTCAGAAGCAAAAATAAGTGTGACTCGTGTGCTCAGGTGCCCTGGTTCTTCTCACCAAGGGTCTCTTTCCTTGCAAGGCAATAAAGTAACATCTTAAAGTAATAGCCTGGCTTTGTTATCCTTCTCTGCCTTAATTTTATTAACTTTAGCAATACAGTCCTCTCCAGAGGCAACCAGAAGTCAGTACCAAGGAAAGAAAGACCCATCTGAGTCCCATTCATCCAAGCCACCCAGCTGAGCTAGGGGAAACATGCCCCCCCCCAAGCACAGCCCATCCATCCAAGTCCCCTTAAGGGCATCACCCTGTAGAGAGGCTGTGACAATCAGATAGGAAACTGTTAAAGCAACAAGATTTTTTTTTTAGGACCATAATCTTTTCCAAAATCCATGTCATTCTTTCTGGCATTTTAAGTGGGACATTTGGAATATAATTAAGCATTTTCTAGATTGGAATCATCTTACGGAACATCGTTTTAAACATTTATAGAGAGCCAATTTCTTGTTCTGGGCATTGTGCTAAGGGGATACAAACATGAATAAGGCAAAACCTCAGGGCAAACCAGGTGATAGAGGCTCACACCTGTAATCCCAGCTACTCAGAAGGTTGAGGTCCAAAGATTGTGGTTTGAGGCTAGCCCAGACAGGAGGGTCTTAACTCCAGCTAACCAGCAAAAAGCTGGAAGTTGAGTTGTGGCTCAAGTGGTAGATTGCCAATCTTGTGTGAAAAAAAGCTAAGGGACAATGTCTAGGGCCTGAGTTCTAGTCCTGGTACTTGGAAAGAAAGAAAAAAGAAAACATAAAACTGTCTGGCTGTCGGGCTTGGGTTGCCTCCCCTGGAGTGGACATCAAGGTTCAGCTATGCTTCTCACCACTCCCTTTCTCACCCTCTCTCCTGGTCACCGGGCCAGCAGGTAAGGCCAAGATGGGGCGGGGGAGCCAGCACTGACCTCATGTGCACACAGCCGAACGAGAACGCTTACCCACCTCCTTACCAGTAAAGAAAGCCAGGCATACTCGGACCTCAGAGAAGCTTCAAAGCTATCTGATTCATTAGGCAGGGGTAAAGGGAAGTGCTAGGAAGGGAGGGTTATCGGCCAGGACGCTGATAGGCTGGGAGCTTGTCACATGACTCCCTCATGAGCTAATGTCACTCGAAAGCGCCATGCCAGGGAGAGACTGGGGGACACCTGGGCTGGCAAGAAAGTTGGGGGCTGGGTTCAAAGCCGGTTCTTCTGGTTCCGGGCCCAGAGAATTGTGGCCTGCTTCCGCATTTCCCCAGGGCTGGGATGAAGGGCGGCATCTCGGGTATGCTTTCCAATGCCCTTCACCCTGAAGTCCATAAAGCTGGACCCCAACATCTGGCAAAGAATTCTCAGTCTGATAAGAGAAACAGACACCTCATTACCTAGGCACAAAATGTCTTGATAACTAGATGAATTTTGAAAAGGGTGTTTTGGGACTAGGGAAAGTAATGTAAATTTATCAAAAGGGAAATTCTTAGAGAGAAATCCATGTCTGAGATTAAGAAAATAATGATTTAGTTCAAAAGTAGTGACCAGCCATGGCTGAGAGGAGGACCTGTAAAATCCCCAGTTGCTGAGGACATGCTTCAGGCAACTTCCCACAGTAAGGCACTGACTGGTAGAGGGCAGATGTTCTGGGGAGTGGATGGTAAACCGAGTCTCACAAATACTCACATGTCACACTGCGGAAACTGAATGTAACTCCAAGCCTATGAGACTTTTTGAGATGACAGAATATAAAATGCTGCTGGGCACCGGTGGCTCACACCTATAATCTTAGCTACTCAGGAGGCCGAGATTTGAGGATCATGATTCAAAGCCACCCTGAGCAGGAGAGTCCATGAAAGTCTGAAGTAGTACTGTAACTTAAGTGGAAGAGCTCCAACTTTGAGTGAAAAAGCTAAGGGACAGTGCCACACATAACCCCCCTCCAGCATAGTATCATACAGTATTTTCACCTTCCTAATAATCTTCTGAGCATAGAAAATACTTATTCTAAAATATTGGAAAGTTGAAGAGCATCTTCACCTGGTCAGACTGACAATCCTCCCAGTAAAGGGGGCTTTGATCTCTGTTATCTTCCCTCCTTAAATCAAATTGCCTCTCTCACATCCAGCTGTCACACTGGGATAGAGACCACTAACTGGATACCCAGTTCATTTCCTCCTTCCTTCTCAACAAAGCCCTGGCTGGATCTTGGGCCTCATTTCCCTAATTCCCACATGACTAACATCTGCCTAACAAGAGGAAATACAAATGGAACTCACAGCAGGGTATAGTGGTACACACCTGTAATTTCAGCCCTCCAAGAGGATTGTAAATTGAGGACATCCTGGATTACATAGTTTCTGTTCCCCATCCCCAAAACCATTTTCTGGATTCTCCATTATGGCCCATCATTCTCTTTTCCATCCCTTCACCAGTACCAGTCTTCATTTCTGTAGTTCCATAATGTCTTAAAGTGGTTTTGTGTGCTTTCTCCAACTGTTTTACAGTAAAAGTTTGACTATATTACTTCTTTTGTTATTTCTTATAAGTAATGGAATAAATTTGTTTGGATCTATAAAAAAAATTCTGGGATTTTTATTGTAGTTATATTAAATCTGTAGATCCACTTTAGGGAGAATTGACATTTTTCTAGGTGAAGATGTCCAGCTGGGCACTGGTGGCTCATGCCTGTTAATCCTAGCTACTCAGACAGCTAAAATCTGAGGATTGAGACTTGAAGCCAGCCCAGACAACAAAGTCTGTAAGACTCTTACCTTCATTTAACCACCAAAAGACCAGAAATGGAGGTGTGGGCTTAAGCGGTAGAGCGCCATCCTTGAGCAAAACAGCCAAGCCAGAGTATGAGGCTGAGTTCAAACCTCAGTACTGGGCAAGCATCGTGTGCACACACACAATCAAAGACTTCCACTCTGTGCACACAGTCTTTCTTCCTTACTATTTTAGAGATAAATAGAGTTTAAAATTCTAAAGTGGGTAACCCAGCTCTGGTGTAGAACCACATGCTATCAGGGGCTTAGGCTCCTTTTATTTTCTGCTCTAAACACCCTTAGATTGTAGGCTACTTCTCGTGGTGGCAAGGTAGTTACTGTATCCCCAGGAATCATGTCAACATTCCAGGCAGGAAAAACAGAGACTCAAGTGAAAAATACAAGCATTTGAGATGAAGACAGGTGCTAGTGGGTGAGGGATAGTGAATGTTGGGCTCCAGCAACTTGGTGCCCCTGATCCAGCATTCACACAAGAACACAGGAAATCTAAGCCTGCACCGTGTCATAAATAAGTGAGAATTCTATGAAGTCCAGCTCAGGAAAAAGTCAACTAACATGATGACTTCCTACAGTTTTCAATGAGACTAAGATTGTGCACTGTACCGTATTAAGTCCTCATGCAACTCACCTGAGTAGGTGAAATCATTGTACAGATGGCAACGCTCTCTCAAGACACTAGCAGCTTTCTGAAGGACACCGCTGACAAATGGTTGTTCCAAAGCTGTTCTCTTTCCTTTTTCTCTTTCCCTCTGTGTGTGTGTGTGTGTGTGTGTGTGTGTGTGTGTGTGTATGTATGTGAGATGATCCCCAGCCCTCATGCTTGCTAGCCTAGCACACTACTATACCCAAGGCTGTTTTGCTTTAATTTGCTTTTAGACCTGGCCTCGTGCCATGATCCTCCTACCTCCACTCCTGAGTAGCTGGGATTTGAAACAGGATGTGCCACCACTCCCAGCCCAGCAGCGTGCCCTTTTAATTACCCTCACTTTATTCATATTGAGTATCTGAAAGAGGCAGCGCCTCTCCCTCACATAAAAACCCACAATCCTCACCACCAAAGTCTTCTGTTGTACTTGCTTGACTCCAAACCCAACACTCCACAGAGGAACACAAGCCTGGCTGCCCTTACCACAGGCGCCTTCTGGAACAGGGACTGGGCCGCGTCTGGGTCCAGGCTCAAGCAATATTTACATCAGGACATCAAGAAAAACCAACGCAGAGGCGCTATGTCTCTGCTCTTTCCAATGTAAGGAAATCCACTCCACTCCATTGGGCTCCAGCTTACCTACTGTCAGGCACTTTTGAATTGACATCAAAGGAGGAAAATAGTGCTTTGTGCACAGTTCAGGGAATAGTTTAATCATGAGCCAAGCTCCAAAGAAATCAGACATAAAAAGTATGATGCAGGCCAAAATTCTTTAACTCTTTTTTTTTTAATTGTGGACATTTTCCCAACTACTGGGAAGAAGACAGCATAGTTCCAGTCCTTTGCGCAACAGGCTACTTTGCTTCAGCTGTTTCTTTCTGCTGGTAATTTCTTCGAGCAAATTCCTGTCATCCTGTGGTTTCACCCCTGAGTCCTTCTGTATGTATTTGTAATGAATATAGACTTTTTTTTAATGTAAACGTAAGACCTTTATCACAACCAGCAATGTCAATAACCAATCCTGTCCTGCCTCTAATGACTGAGGAAGGTACATAAGAAGAGCTACCAGATGTCACTACTCATTTCTTTCCAGGAAAGGCAGGATAGGGGGTGTGTGAGGCTATAAGGAAGCCATAAGGAAGATAAGTCTTGTGCATGCTGGATATGTCACTGTGACCAAATACCTAGGAGCTACAGTCTGTTTTAGCTCAGAGTTCCAGAGTGAAAGCATAGGTATCAGCCATCCAAGAGGACCATGCGGAGATAATCACAGGCAGAAGAAGAAGGTCCATGAGGAGGTTTATTAGTGGGGCCATAGTTCCCACGGGAGAGGGAGCTACATGGGGTCTGCACCTTATCCAGGTGGCAGCTTCTCTCTCTGGGCGTAAAGGGGAAGTAGTTAGGTAGCAGTAGGATCATTAGGTATGAGTGGATCTGGGTTCTAGTGGGAGGAGCTGAGGACCTGAGGCTAAGGAAATGCTAACACAGAGGTTTCTGTCCATCATAGCAGGAAAGGTGTGGTAGAATAGAACTCTTCAGCTAATAGCAGTCAAGAAACAGAAGACAGGAAAGACCCAGCCAGTGATGGACTTCCTTTAAGCTGACCACACATCTTACCGTTTCCACTACCTCCCAACAGTCTCTTCAAATCCTGAATCTATCAGTGCATCAGATGAGAATGCTCCAGATCTAGTTATCTCTGTAGATGCCCTTGCAGACATTTCTCTACCCAATCAAGTTGAAAATCAATATTAACCATCACACTAGGCAAGGATTCTACCTCTAAGCTATAGTAGTACTGGGATGCAGGTCGGCTATGAGCACTCTCCTCCATGCCTTCTCCATGGGACCCAGCTTCTGCCAATGCTGGCATCCTGTGGGATATCCTGCTTACATGGTGCTGTAGGGGATGGCTATTCCTTTAAGACCTGGGGCGGCTGGCTGCTAGCTGGCCTGTGCCACCTCCTTCCGGGTCCAAAACCCGAAGAGACAGCCAAACCAGACCCCGCCTCTCCACAGAGAGCATGTGTGTCAGGATGGTGCCAGCTGATCCAGGAGGCCTAGCCAAGAGGTCTCTGCCTCTGCGGGAAATTCCCTGACATCACCATGATGGACAGCTCATTAGCCAATCGCTAGTGCCTAGCTAGGCACACCAAGTCCCTCCCCTTCCCACCGTCACTACTGGTATAAGTGTATTTGCCCTTCCCCTTATTAAATGGAAATCCAAGGAGCTTTCCCCGAAGCAGCCCATGTGTCTCCCGCCTTTGTTCTTAGTAAGTCAAAGGGGAGGAAGGGCGTCTTCGGGTTCACACATGGGTTCTGAGGCTTTCACATAACCCTCATTCCATCCTTGCTGCCTGTAGGTCGTGCAGCTAGTGCTTGAGGGCGAAAGGGGTTACATGGGAGATAGAGACAGCCGGACAATGCTCAACTGTTCTCCATCCTGTTCCCACTGAAGATCATCCTGGCAGTAGCAACAGCTTTCCCCTTCCTTCCTTCTGTTTCCCCGCCCCTCCAATTCCTTTCTCACTTTCTTTCTCATGGAACCTTTTCTTTTCAAGTAAAGAGATGGATTTATTGGGGAAGTAAAAAGTATACTGACCAGCCAGCATCACAGACCAGAATCGGTCATGGCCCAGACTAGGGAGCTGAGATGGCACACCCCCGGCCACGCTCGGGGTCGGGTTATAAAGGCACCACAGAGTCAAGCCTGCCACATGCAGGTGGCCAATGAGGTTACAACAATTACAGAGCATGCCAGGTCACACGCAGATGGCCAATGGAGTTATAATCTGCCTCAAAGCAACTGTTTGAACCAACCTATCGTTTTAGATAGAATTGGCACATGGATTTGGCGGGGCTCACATGATGCAGGCAGATATGCCTACTCATGGGAGGGCACGGGTTTAACCTTGAGCGTTTCACTGCTCAGGTGGTCAACAGTTTACACAATCTTATCACAGCTAAGGAGAACTTCCCTGGATAGGGTTGGGAAGATCTTAGTGAAGATGGAGTCGGCTTCTGCTCTCTTTAACTAATCTGAGATGGAGTCAGTCTGACACCCCTCAACAGCCAATGATGGTGCTGGCCAGATCTGACTTCCATATTACATTCGCCCCTTTTTTTCTTGTACATAAAAATCAAATGATTGATTTCTCTTTTGGAAAGCTTAATCTTGCCTGGACTGTAGTGACTCCACCCACAGGCTGCTGGGGAGAGCTAGGATGAGACAAGAGCCAGTCCAAAGGGACTGCTGCTCTTAAACTTGTACTCAGAAAGAAAACAGGTTATCTGTGAGGTCCACCCCCAGGAGAGCTGCAGGTATTTTCACCTTTAAATCTCCATCCAGTTACCTAGGTAACTGGTACACCTGGTGGCAGTTACCTCCCTCCTTTCTCTGAGGTCACACCCTAATCCATGTGGACACACTCTGATACACTTGGACACACCTCCCACCCCAGGCATGGCCTGGGAGTGACTCTCTAGCCTGCCATGCATGCTTTCCAATTTTCTTAATAGAGCTCGTCAACTCCAGACAACTCAGAGGAGTGGGAAGGCTACCACAGGAAGAATGTCCCCCCAAAATCTTAGTTTCAGCAGATCCAAAGTGGCCTTCCAGCAGGAATCAGCTGCATGTGATGGAGTCCCATCTGCTTTTACTACAGTAGGGATGCTCAGGATAAAGATATAGATTCTTCCGGATGACAGTTAGGCTATCCTTGATCTCAAACCAAATGGGATGCACAGCGGACGTGGTGGCAGCAGGCAGCAATGGCTCCCAGTGGCTCCAATAGAATGTCACAGCTCCTGATGGGCTGCCTGCAACTTTCTGGAACTTATTAAGGGCCAACATTACATCTGAAAAACTTGTAGAAATCATCTGTCCTTCTCTGTGGGCCTGCCGGAAACTGTTACAAAAAACCTATAAACAAACTGGAATGGTAATTAAACACTCATTTTGGTAGCCATAATTTTCCTTTTCTCACTTTGGAACAATCATTTAGGTCAACTTCGCTTCCAAATTTCTTATCTAGAAAGGCATTCTTGATTTCCAAAGCCTTTTACTAACCTCTGCTCTAACACTTACATGTTGGCTTTTATCAGCATTGGAAAAACTCTGAAGCTTATAGGCATTCTGAAACCAGGTACCCCTCTTTGCCTCCGGGCTGCCTTTCTTTTTTAATTTTCTTTTTTAATTTCTTTTTTTAATTTTTTTAATTTTTTAATTTTTATCAAACTGATGTACAGAAAGGTTACAGTGTCATACGTTAGGCATTGGATATATTTCTTGTACTGTTTGTTACTTGTTTTAAAAGAGCCATTTATAAAACCTCTACATTTGAAAAAAAACTAAAAAACATATATAACCTATGAGTCAAATTAGAATGTATTTTAAGTCAGATGGTATGGAAAATAAAACACATTCGTGAGACACAACTAAAGTATCACTTAGAGGACATTTTACCATTAAAAATCCTGATATGAAAAAAATAAATTCTTACTATGGAATGAAGGCTGGCTCCAAACTTCTGTTCCCCTGCCTTAGTCTCCCATGTGCTGAGATTATAGGCCCGTAACACCATGCCTAGATAAGGAAGATTTAATATAATGACTTGAGATTAAGAAACTAGACCAAAAAAATGAACAAACTAATCCTAAAATAGGCCATAAGAAAGAAATGATTAACAATAATAAATCAGATTAATAGTATAGTAATCTCAAAATGGAAAGTAGAAAAGTTAGCAATGAACATTTTAGATTTTGAAGTTTTTTTCTGAAAAATAAATGAAATTAGTAAATACTAGCAATACTGATCTTTTAAAAAGAGAAAACTCAAAATGCCAAGAATAAAAGAAAGGGCCTACTATAAGAGCTACTTAAATGTATAATAAATTAATATTAAACACAATTTTATGCTAATAAGTCACCCAGAATTAAAAGTAATACATTTATGAAAGAAACTGAGTTGGTCACTAAAAGTCTCTCACAAAGACAAAGAAGGGTTCACTAGTGAGTGAACACTTTAAGAAGATTTTTTTTAATTAAAAGAATTTTCCAAATTGCTTTGTGAAAGCATCATAGCAATGATACCCAAACTGACAAATATATTGAAAGAAATGGAAATTAAAGACACATTTAATTTATGAACATAGACTGGAAAATCCTTAGCAAAATTTAAAATACATCCATCTGTATATGAAAATGACAATCTTTCATGTGCCATGGATTTTAACCTAAAAATCATTGGACTGACTAAAACAAATCAATATACTTTATCAAATTAACAGAACAAAGGAGTCATTTCATACATGCAGAAAAGTATTTTACACAATTCAACATATATTTATTATTACAAATCTTAGCAAACAGGGAAACACTAAAACATTCTCATTCTAAAAAACATCTACAGCAATGGTGTTTATACAATATTATTAATATAGTTAGTGCTCTGCTAAATGATACATTTAAACATTGTTGCAATAGTCAAATTTAACATTATCATTCTGTGAATGTGAAGGCTCTGGGTTAGTTCTATAACAATGAGAATATTATTATTTCCTTTTTTTCTAGAGGAAAGATGTACAATTGATTGTCCATTAGCTATGGGAACTGTGATCATTTTCCATCGACCCTAACCACAGAACACGTTAATACCAAAAGGCACCTTAGGGGATCTTGTAGGACCCAGACACTAGGAAGTAGCTATCTGATGGCCCTTGATTGCAAACAGGTCCATCACCCCAGTCAGCACAGTAGCTTCTTTCTTTGCTTGTCCATTCAGAGGCATGAGGATGCCACGGTGTTCAGGGAGCAGAATTCACTTCCAGTTCAATGGAACCATTGTGTCTGCCAATTGAAACATTCCTCTCTTTAGGACAAAGGCCTCTAGGTCGGCACAAAGTAAGGTCATGGGAACAAGAAACAAAAATTTTGTTAATGAGTCACTAAGAGTAATCGTGGGTGGTGTCACTACCATGTTCATCATATGATTCTTCAATCCATTGACTCTAATTACAGAGAAAAATGCCACCTATTCAATTCACAGTATCACAGTCTCCTGGGGAAGTTTGGTAGGCTTGATGGGAGTTATGACATCATGATGAAGTCTTCCACCCCACTGTCCTGGCAGCAGCTGCAGGATGTCATAGCAAAACCAGTGAATTCTACCACCATGAACATTATGTCTATCCTTTGCTGGAAGGTGAGTCCCTTGACCAGAAACAATTGTATTTGAATACCATGGCAGATCAAACATTCTATAAGTCCATGGATGGTTATTGATCACAATCATTGCATGCAAGGAAGGTGTATATATAGGAAATAGGAACCCAGTAAGAACAAATACTGCTCTATGACAGAAGCAATCCAAAGGAATATATCCACCATCATTAGCTGCAATCACTGTGGAGAATAGTACCCTACCATCCACCTGTTGGGATCTGGACGATCCCTTTCTCCCCCCAGGGGGAGAATGGTAACCACAAACTCTATGAAAGAGCACTCAGCCTGGCCCTCCGCCAGCGGAAGGCCAAAGGTGTGCTCACATGGGCAAGCGCTAAGTTGAGGACGGGTTGCTGAAGCTTCCCCTCCCCCCAGTCCCCCCACATGTCCCCCCACATGTTACCGAGGGCGGAGGCGAAAAGGAAGGCATCAGGGACACGCTGCGGTGGTGAAAAGCGTCTCAAAGACTTTAATATGGAAGGGCACTTATATAGAAGTAATGGCGGGAAAGAAAGGGGGCTGGCCAAAGGGCCAGTCATAGGCTAGGGAGCATGTCCATCAAGTGACATCACGAAACTTCCCTTTGTGGGCGGGACAACCCCATCATGGTGGCACGCACGTGTTCACCTCCCAAGGGGTGGAGGCCAGAAGGTGGGAGGGACTTCTATTGTCCCAAGGCTGGTGGAAGGGCAGCCTTTCCCAGGCCATAATAATCCCCAACACCACCCACTACTCATCTCTTCGTTCAGCTGACTGGGCAATCACCAATGGCCATAGCATGGGTCAGTCATGCTTTTGAAGCCATGCATAATCCCCACCCAGTGGTTCATGGCCATTTTGCACATGGCTCTATTGTGCAAGAACAGGAGTGGCATGGGATAAAGGATTGCTATCCACAAAAAGGAGCCACCTTTTCACTTAATTACTCACATCCTCCTCCACTCAGGTTATCTTTTGGTATTGTGTCCACTCAGCAAGGTCTACTACCTACCACATCCCCAATTTCCTTGTGACCAATTTTCCAGTCATGCCTCTTCTAAGTCCCTAACCAGCTACCCAAACAATTCACTCAAGAGCTCATACATCTATAAAGTCACTCAACTGGCCACTTCTTGCAATCCAACCACCAGAGACACTGCTCAATGTTCTGCCCACCTAGAGATTTTCCCTTTTACAGCGTCCTTTCAAGGTCATCCTAGTACAGTCAAAGTACTGTAACTATCTACTCTTTCATGGTTCCTGAATATCCCACAGAAGGTTCTGTAAAGCAGGCCCCAGTTTCGTCTTCTGTCAGCTGATCACAGGAAAATTACTATAAAGCCACAGGTATGGAATGAGAAGAATAAGAGTGCAACAGGACTTGAGACCATAGACATTTGGGCTATTTCTGATAACTTACTTATTCCTCTCTTTACTACTGGGAAGCACATATATTCTCATCTGAATATTTAAGAGGTATTGAATTTTTGCAATCTATTTTGAGATTCTATCATTTTAGATTTTCAGAGGAATAGGAGTAGAAACAATCAACATGAATAACGATTAACAGAGTTTTGGTCCCACATCCTATTATTATTTTTCCAATTTCACCAAAACCTCCTATTTTTCAGACTAGTGTTCAATTGAAATCCTGTTAATGCTCATGAGGCTTGTGTGGCAAAATGGCAAAATGTCTAAGAATTACAAAGACCTAAGTTTGATATTTGCCAATACCATTGCTTGGCAATTAAATCACTAGGCTTCCTGTAATTTTGGGTCTTATGCATAAAATCTTAAACTACCTTCTGAGAGTACAGAGTAGATGTTGAGTGTTCTCACCACAAAAAATGATAATAATGTGCGATCTGTATGTTAGCTAGATTTAACCACTCTATATGTGAAATATGTCGTAATTGATAAGTATGTATCATTTTCCCTGTAGGTTTTTATAAATAAACTCTCGGGTTCTCACCTGCCACTTAGCAGATAGTTAAGGCCTTTATGTCTTGCACTCATGACTGTTCTGTGGCAGACCACCTACTTGGACAGAGCCTTCAATCATTCTAAAGATGCCAGGAAAGCAAGACTGGGGAATGGATATTTGAATGCCTAGACCAGCCCCAAGCCTCTGGTACAGAGAAGAACACTCAAAGTAAAACATCATGGAAGGATCTAAAACAGATTCCCATATACACAGTCTAGTTCAGCCCCATATAGTTTGCCCAAGGGCAAACTCCTTCAGTTCTTACACAAAAGTTTTAGAAGTTTGGCTGAAAGAGAAAACAAAGCTGAGGACTTATTAAGATTAACAAACTCTCCCAAGAGCACCTACCTAGTAAGGCTTGCAGCTGCTTCACACCCAGTTTTCAACAATAACTAGCACTTGCTACATATCTTGTGCTAGACGATGAACTAATGTCTTTATATAAAGGTATCCACTTAATAGGATATATGACACATGATGCAATTATTATTCTCAAATGGAGAAAGAAACTGGGACTCAAAGAAGTAACTGGATTAGGTCAAAGAAGTAGGAATGGCAAGGCTAGAGTTTAAATAAACCCAGGATAGTCCCACTTCATGCTGCTAAACCTAAGCATTTCTTCCTTCACATCCTCTTGCTCCTCCTCTTCTTATGCCAATCCTGGAGCTCAAGCTCAAAGCCTGGGAACTGTCCCTGGGTTATTTTGAAGAGCTTAGTTTTTGTTTTTTTTTTTTTTTGGTCCAGTCCTGGGCTTGGAGTCAGGGCCTGAGCACTGTCCGTGGCTTCTTTTTGTTCAAGGCTAGCACTCTGCCACTTGAGCCACAGCGCCACTTCTGGCCATTTTCTGTATATGTGGTGCTGGGGAATTGAACCCAGGGCCTCATGAATACGAGGCAGGCACTCTAGCCACAAGGCCATATCCCCAGCCCCTAGGTGTTTTTTTTTTTTTTAACACATTTTAGCAAGTTTATTTAGGCTCATCTACCCACCCCCTGCAAAAAGAAAAAAATTCATATTATTCTGTATGAGTCAGTACTTTGCTGAGATACATTTTTTCAATAGCATCTGTTTCATCAAATAAAATTCCTACTCTAATTGCTACATAAAAGATCAGCCATTGTATCATTCTTAACATCTGTACAAACACAATTTCTAGATATGGAAGGGGGTTGGCCATTTTTATGTTTCATATATCATGTTCCTACAGCTTCTCTTATGCTGTATTTTGGAGTCTAACTGGAAGATTAAACTTTGCCGCTCTGTCTGAAGTAGTTGCACGTACAACCAGTTTATGATTATAACCCGTTGTCGTTCCTATCTCTTACATTTTTAGAGTATTAACTAATTCCATGTTTGAAACCAAATGACAATCACTGTGCTATTTATCTATGAAAGGTGATTGTGCACAGTTTAACATCTGGTAAGCAAATGAAAACCATGACTATTTCTGTTAACATAGGAGGAATCCCCATCAGGGAAGTGACTTCAACTGAAGGGAAATTTTTGGATAGGAGGAAGAGGGAAGAAAAGAAAAAGAGAAAATAAAACTTGCCAAAGGACCACTGTGTTGGGAGCCTTTTCTCTAGACTCGGTGCATTGAAAAACTCCATTATGGAGGTATCATTCACATTCACACTTGAGCAAAACAGTATCTAAGACTATTATTGCACAACTAATATGGTGAAGATGGGAATGGGCCCCAGCTGTCCCCTGCCATGAAATTGTGCAGCTTTCAGAATGAAGCTAATTGGACAGCATATCTACTCTGTAGCATAGTGGAGAGGGAAAGAAATGAGTCCCAGATTTGACAGTGAAGACTGCCAACTTCAGAAAAGAACCACAGAAAGAGGGTGGAAAGAGAGGAGAGCTGAGGTGCAACAGTGATCACCAGCACAATGGAGGAAAGATAATTTCAAAGGAAGGGTAGTTGAGAATGGTCAGCATTAGGAAGTTCAATCAATAAAAGCACAGGCTCTCCACCTACTAATGCAATCACCATTAACCTGAAAAAGCATACAAATCATCATTAATGCCTTCTCCCTAGTAGCAGGGCTCAAATGAATTCCCTTTCCAGTCCTCCCTTTCCAACCTTCCTGCCCTCAGTCTACCTCAAACTTTATTCCCCAGTTGAGAAACTTGTAGCCTGGTCTTATGGTTTCTAGTTGGTGCCCTGGATTCACCCACCTTCCTCTCTTCAAAATAGTTTCATGTGACTCTTCTGTGCAGAGTTCTAAAGGGCGATCCCCTCCCCCAGCCACAAATCTAGTGTTTTTCTAGTCTTTCCACTCTCTAGACATCTTTTTACTTTGAAGCCACTGTCCCATATGGCACTAACTAACCCTATGAGCTTTATCTGCTTGACTTGATCCGTGGCTGTGAGCTACTTGCTGTCTGACCTTCTTTATTCTATCTATACGTCAATTTATCATCTGCAAACATGGAAGTAATTTTTTTAAGAATAAATACTGCTTATCCCCTATAATTAGGGAATAAAACATGCAAAACCTTGAAATAGTGCCTGCCTGCACTATTGAATAAGCACTCACTGAATTTTAGCTATAATTGTATTAACTTTATGATTTTGTAATTACCTTTTCAGCTAAATGTCATACAAAAAAAACCACCAACAACAAACAGAACTGTACCATGAACAGTGGTATTGGTACCAGGTAACATTTAGCCTCCACATTATGCTTTTAGTCAGCTTGCCATGATCCCAGCAAACTGCCCAAGTTCTGCCTCTAAAAGGATCTCCAGGTATTTGTTCTATCTACTCTGAAGAGCCTGTCATACTCAAATTATTGATACCTTCGTCATTCGAAATCCAATTACTACCCTTTCAGAAGCATTGTCCCTAAACTCTTTCTGAGAGCAATAGCCTACCAATTTGGATTATTTTACTTTTTGTGTAATGCTCATTAATTTATTGCTTGAAATTGTTTTTTGCCAATACTAGGGCTTGAATTCAGGGATCTGTGCACTGTCCCTGAGCTTCTTTTGCAGAAGGCTAGCATGCTATCAGTTGAGACACAGCACCACTTCTGGCTTTTTCTGTTTATGTGGTACTGAGGAATTGAACCCAGGGCTTCATGCATGCTACGCAAGCACTCTACCAATAAGCCACATTCCCAGCCCTGATTGCTTGGGTACATTTTTAAACTACTATATTTTCCTGTCACCTTTAAGTCTACAAATAACTCTCAAATCTATCAACTCCTTAGGTTTTATTTCCCTGAGTATGAGTGCCTGCCCTAGGTGGTAGGAACTGCAATTTTGCTTGTCTATGTAACTCTGCCCTGCCCAGGGCAATGCCAGGAAGCAGATTCCTAAACACAGGCGCATGAAGGGCATGGCTTGTCCTATGCACGCAGCTTCACCATGACTGAAGAAAGAAACAAACTACTTTTCAAGTAAGAAAAAAAAGCCGATTAAGGTTTTTAAGGATCTCACATTTCCTCCAAGAAATAACTTTCCAACTTTCTAGGAAATCCATTTTTATTTTAAATGCCTGATGCTGCAAACGGTCATCTCTGTCTTACAGTACACTTGATACATCTTAATGGCTAGCAAAGTTGGGGAAGGGGATTGTTGCCATAGTGACCAAGAGAAATGTCTGTAGACAAACAATTTCTGTCACTGAGACAGAAGAGTTTTTCCTGTTCATCCATCTCTAGCTTGATTTAATATAGTAAATCCCCAAGGCTAAGTTGATTAATTTCAATTATAGAAGACATTGCTCTGGTTCTGACTCTGCAGGAATGGTACCCGTAATGTCTCACCAACACTTGACAGTGGCTCAGTCTCAGCAACAGTTTGACAAAAGTAGAACCTTACCACTAGGTGACTGACACCAGTAGAGTCACATCAGTAATTAGTAACAGTTCAGTCTCAGAGTTTTGTGTGTCTTAGGACTGGAGTTAAAATTGCCACAGAAATGAAATCAATGAGACATATTCATGTGTATAATTGTAAGTGGTTACATTCACATAAACAATTATTTAACATTTACATAGGCCAGTAGTTACTACCTATTTCCATTATCCATCGTTATCTCTGGCATCTTTCACCACTTAATCCCATTATTTCGAAAATTAAAATTTAAAGAGGCAACTTCAGTCTGGTTTGGACAATGACACCATTCACTGGGAGACACAAGAGAAGAAGGTGGGTCGGGGAGTGAGGTTAAATTCATTCCGAGCCATTCTGGCCTTACAATGCACAACTAGACATGTGTGCTGCTGGCCAAATTCTTCTAAAATGCTATCCCATTAAACCCAGCACAAGGTCGACAAACATCTTATTCACACTAACGGCTTCTGGCTTCTGTGAGTCTGAGGTTCGTATTTCTGATATTAGATAATCCATTTCACTGGATGTAATAGAGACCATTCCTTTGCAGAGGAAAATGAGTATTCTCCAACTTTGAAATAGTCTTGCTAAAAGGAAGATTTCTAATTTCTTTATTTTTCAAATTTTTATTATCAAACTGATGTACAGAGAGGTTACAGTTTCATACGTTAGGCATTGGGTACATTTCTTGTACTGTTTGTCAGACTACCAAACTTGTATGCAATAAAAACATTGAACAAGGCCAAAGGCAGATTTAAACATCAAACGACCCCATTTTCTTCAAACACATTGACACTGCTTTCTCTTTAGTCTTTTTCAACAATTATATTTTCCTTACACATGTTTACTACAATAAATTTAAACCTGAAGCAATAAATGCTTACTCTTGCATGCGATTTTTGTTTTTGTTGGTCCTGGGACTTGAATTCTAGGCATTGTCCCAAGCAACTTTTGCTCAAGCCTGGCATTCTACCACATGTGCCACAGTGCCATTTCCAGATTTTTCTGAGTAGTTTATTGGAGATAAGAGTCTCATAGGCTTTCCTGCCCCAACTGGCTTCAAACTGCAGTCCTCAGATCTCAGGCTCCTGAGAAGCTAGCATTAAAGGCATTGAGTCCCAGGGCCTACCTTTGCCTATGTTTCTTGGCTGTGGTGTATACATTAAACAACAGGAAGTACTTGTGTTTCTTACTGTCAGCAGAACTATGTTGAAAACTTAGAAATAACTTGAGAATACCAACATTAGGATTCGTCACCATGATGTGGCGAAGGCATGGGATGTTTAGAAATCTTCACATGTGATAGACAGGCTCTTCTGAAGAGACAATGCCCATATCAAACTTATGGCTTAGACTGTGTAACCTCCAACATCCTAAAAATATCCCAGAGACTTTTATGTTCTTGGCACTAAAGTTTGTAAGATATGACCAGAGGAGGTTGTCCTAATGATATAGGACTAGTTTCATAAGTACATAGATGCCCTCATACTAATTAATATGATCACCTAACTACCATCTAAAAAAGTATTCATTGTCGGGGGGAAAAAAAAAAGAGGCTATTCTCAGCCACAGAAAATGACCAAAAATTGTGGGTACACATTTCTTTCTGTATAGCTGAACTGCTTGTGATCGTCCAATGAAAACCAAGCCGCAATTACAGTTATAACCTAGTTATAATTTCAAGCCAGGCTCTGGACAATCTGCCTTTTGGAAGTCCTCTCCAGGCTGGTAAGGCCCGTGCCTTTGTTAGATTAACTGAGTGGCCCACATCTGAGGTCATCCTAAACCTCATGATGGAGAGGATCAAACTCAAATACTTAACTACAACTTGTTTAGCTGGCTGTGAACGTTCATAGGCTTTGGGATTATTGTGTTTGGGGAATGAGAAGGTTAGGGGATTAACAATATTTGAAAAACACACTCACTTTTTCCAAATATAGTATCAGAAAGAAAACTCCATTTAGGTTGGCCTAGCATGTGCAAGGCCCCGGGTTTGATTCCCAGTGCTGCAAGAAAAGAAAAAGAAAAAAGCTGGAGGGGGGTGTGAAGGGAACAGAAGAGAGGCAAGGGAAAGGAGAGAGGAAGAGAAGGGGGAAGGGACAAGAGAAGGAGGGGAAAGGACTAGGAAAGGAAGGGAAGGGAGGAGGGGATGGGAAGCCAAGGGAGAGGGGAGGAGAAGAAGAGAGAAGAGGGGGAGGATGAAACACAATCCCAATTCATTGATTCCACCTCTAAGATTGCAGTCTAGACTGATCCAGCTCATTCTGGATTCCTTATTAGGTTTCTGGCTCTGGAGTCCCTCTGCCCAGGGGATGAATCTTAAGATTGCTAGCACTTAAAACTCTCCTAATTATAAAAAGTAAATCACAAAGAGCCTCTCCTATCGTGAGAAGCCATTCAATAAATAGTCCTCAAAGCATTCCCAGAGGCTAGCTGGGCAAACCCCAGTAAGACCTGAGTTCTAGCAAAAGCCATTAGTGACTACAAACAACACAACTTTGCTTCTTTGCTACCGACCCTTGGCTCTGAGACTCAGACTGTCATCAAGAGTGTCAACTTCAATGGACGGGCATGTGTCCACAGCAACTGAGTTGAGGTCACACTTGTCTTGCTCTGTCCTGCAAACAGATGTCTGGGTGACAAGTCTTAGTCACACAGGGCAAACAGAGGTTCCAGCCAAATCAGGTGGGAAGTGCCATATCTTCTTTCTAAGCCTTTTTGGCCAGCCAGTTAATTCCCTAAGATAATACTGCTTCAACTGGTTTTCTCCAGAATGTTTACTTTCAACACAAAGCCTGCGTTTGGGTGATGTCTTTTTATTGGACAAAAAGAACTGAGTATATTTCTGTAACTCACCAAAAACCCTCTTTGGTTCTGTGTGAAGGCATGTGCCCCTTCAAAGACTTCCTTCCCAAGGAGCCAGGTAAATCTGATGCAATTTGGAGCTCTAGTGGTGGCAAGAAGGAAAGCAGCTGATAGAGCCAAGAACAACCACCAAAAAACAACCAACAACAACAAAAAAACCTAAGGGAATTGCTGTTTATTATTCATTTATCACATTAAGATGGAAAAAAAAAGTCTGCAATAATCATCCCAGAGAATATACAGCAAACTCTTAAGGATAATTAGACATGAGGGCTTCACACCATTCAGACCATGTTCACCATGGACACTGAAATTATTTAATAAAATTGAAGATGACTTTTCAATCCGGGACACTAAGAACTTCATATATCCCCTTGCCTGTATTTTTCATGATGATTAGCTCATTTGTTTTCCCCTCACAGATACTGGTATGCTGCTTAAAATAATATTTGGGCCTTTACTCGCCATCTGTCTAAGGGAGACATGTTGATTTTAATAAAGCAAGTTGGGTCTGCATTATTTCTCTGTTACTGTTACAGGTAGACCTGACAGGCACAGGACCTTTTGTTTGCAAACGCTCTCCTCTAGAAGGAACATAGTTAAGTAAGTTTCATTTTTTACCTGCTGGACAGTTGCACTCAGAAGGTGTTTCTCTTGTGATTCTTAGTTTAGCCATGTGTTCGTAGGATTTCTGTAGGAAAAGAAGATATATTAAGAGCTAGCAGTAGTATTCCAGTTCTGTGAGTTCTTCAGGGACTCTTCCTCTGTGGCTGTTAGTAATGTTTGATAGCCTGCACAAACAGCATTTATGTAAGTGCATGGACCTTAGGCAAAAGCTAACAGTGATCAAGACATAATTTTGTTTTTAATTTAAAAAGCAAATTACCATTGACATAGATTGATCGATTTGGGTAACACCTTTTTTCATTATTCAACTATCACCACCCTCTCCCTGCACAGCCAAGGCAAAACCCTGGCACTAACAATGCAGCTCATGGCAATGTGTATCCTATCAATAACAGCCAATGTTGTAGACATACTTTATTACATTCGGGCTGCAACTACTGCATCTCTCCACTGGCAGAAAAACTACCCTCTCCCTACTGGAATCTAAGTCATCTTTAAAGGAATCCCTTTCAATTCTCCATTCATCAATATCTGAGTACAACCTCTGTTAACTCTCCCCCTCCAAAAAACAAAGGAAAACTTTTTTTTCCAATTTTTAAAACATTTAATATGAAAAGAATTCCGAGTTAAAAGAATTTTTAAATCTATTGGTTTATTTCTCTTTTAAGAGTGCTTACCATTCTCTAGTGATAAGGCCTAACCTTATCAAATGAAAAACAGATGTGAGCATTACAATGAATATTCTCCGTACGACTGAGAATGCTGTCAGCCCAGACTCCACAAAACTAAACAGCCAGGCAAAGCCCCTGATGCCATTGCAGCATGCAATCCTTAAGGAAGACAGAGGGAAGATCATACAGACTTGGAGAGAAGCCAAGGAAGGGACTTGAATAAATAGATACCACAGAGGCTTACACATCCCAAATCAACTGTATAACCGGTAAGGTTGGTGGCGGATCCTGCAGACTGACCGCACCTGTCGAAAATTCTATCCACATGCAACTCCCCCTCGCGCAAGGCCCAGCCTCACACACCTGAGCCAGGAGTCGCTCCATGCAAGTACTATGGCCTTCAGCTGATCTGCCTTCTCGGGCAGCAGGGGAATCGAGGGCGCCCCTTTAGCAGATTCCAGGGTGAGGATCCTCGCCTGAAGGTCGTTGGTTTTCACCCCAAGTTACAGAAAAGAAATCCCGGCCACCCCAGAGAGGAGGGTCGGCAGGGTGGTGCATGGGGGCATGGTTCAGGTGCAATGCTGCCTGGAGGGGCTGGGCTCTTCGGATCCAGCCTCTCGCCCTGCTCCCTTCCCCACGGGTTTCTTTACCAGCATGGTGGGGGGGGGGGGTCCTCTGGCCACCTTCTACCTCCTGCCAAGACAACTGGCCAGAGCAGAAGGGACAAGTCCTCCAAAGTTCAGTCCTGGCGGCTGCACAAGTAGTTGGCAGAGTAGGTGCCAGGCAGGCGCGATGAGGGACCTGTATGGGGCTCAGCATGGCTACCCGCAGGCAAGGACCATCCTCAGCCTGTGCCTCTCCTCCCAGCTGGGAGCAAAACAAACAAAAATAAAGAATGCTATTCTCTGCACTCCTCTGAGCTCCTCTGCTCTCCTCCTCTGCTCTCCTCCTCTGCTCTCTCACTCCTCTGCTCTCCATTTTGCCTCTCCTCCTCCTCTGCTCTCTGCCTCCTCTGCTCTCCTCCTCCTCCTCAATTGGATGATAAACTTGGCTTCAGGTGTGTTAGGGAGATAGAAGCATAAAGGTAGAATAGGGAAATGGGTTTCAAATGTACCCTAAGTGCATCAAATATTGAAAATGAGTACTTCTTTTGTGGCTCTGCAGCAATCTAACATGTCCTTGAACCCTGTTCATGCCAATAAGATAAAGGAGAATTGTGTGACAGATCTCTGGTCTTGCAGGCTTTAGGTTGTAACAGAAAGGAGAACTAGATGGTTCTGAATGTTTATTCAAGGTCCATCCCATCCACCCACTTCCTCACTTTCAGCTCTCCCACTATGTTCCTAAGCTTCAAGGAAATAAGTTTTTCTGTTCTCTCACCTGATCCACTCCATTCCCCCCATGCATGGTCCATTGCCAGATGCTAGCAAGATCAACAGGGAGCAAGGTGTGGGTACTGTTCATTGGGAGCTGCAGGCTTGCTGTGTTGGCTGGTCCCTCTGGAAGGAATGCTGGTTTAGTATGGAGACTTTCTGTCACTGTCCTTTCAGAGCTGTTGGAAATTCATTTCCCATCTCCTCCCCAGTTCATCCTTACTCCTTGTAAATGAACTCGGTTATAAATCACTCAACCCCTGTCTCCATCTCCAGATGCTCTGATGTGGGCTGCTTCTCCACAGCCTGTCTCTTGCTATAGAGGATGTCTAGCCTGTGGTGGAAAATGTATACTCACTGACCAGAGTAACACATACAAGGGCTTTTGTTTTCTTGGAAGATCTCCTTGGTAGCTCTCACTTTAGCATGAATTGGATGGAGGGCCAATTCAATCTAAGCTGAAACAAAGGGTAGAGTGTGGAGTTACTCACATGAGTCAAAATTAGTTTCAAGAAAATGGAAACAAGGATTCTGTATTTTCTCCTGTTGTATTTTTTTGTTTTCTTTCTTTTTTGTTGTGTATGTTTGTTTATAGGTCTTTGGGAGGCAAAAGGAAGGCACAGAAATGGAGAGACAGAGGGTGAACAAATGCAACAATGGTACTCAGTGGACACTTTTTGAAAATGAACTATACAACTTATGGGTAGGATTGGAGGGAAAAACCGGGAGAGAGGGAGGGAAGGGGTGACATTGTCCAAAAGAAATGTACTCTTTGCCTGACTTAACTATAACCCCTATGCACATCACATTGATAATAAAAAAATTTTAAGGTTAAAAGATACCTGAGAATCTGGTGGGTGTGATTGCCTCCTCTAAGTGTAAAGCTACTGAAGAGCTGAACTTGGCTTCCTGCCTGCCCTCATTGAAGGACTGGTTAGGAAACTCCTAACCTGTATAAATCTACCTAAAAGCATTAACCTCTGAGTTCTAAATTACTTAGAGGAAATAATAGGTGACTTTTTGGAAAACTCAGTCTACAGTATCCAAAGGAAATGATTTCACTGTGGTGTTTCTATACATTCCTCAAGCATCTGAAATTCTGATTCTATTCTGAATTCCCCTTTGTAACCTGAGTACAATTCATTTATGACCTTTTTCCCAGTAATGTGCCAAATTTATTATGTTCTCCCTCTCACCCTGCATTTTCTGCTGCCTCCTGCTGACTTCCAGTACTCTTTCAGATTTGTAGATTTTGCAAAAGAGAAACTATCTGATTTCACTTTAGTGTTGTCTACTTTTTGGAAATGTTCCCTAGTCCTGACAGAAGTGGTTACTGCATCCTTCCTGGGGCTTCTCAGTAAACTTTTCAGTTGAGCAGCCCACTGTGGAATTGGCTCAGGAAAACATGTCAAGCTCCAACACCTGCAGAAAGTGCTACACAGGCTTGTAACTCCTCGAGGGTTAAGGAGCCACCCACGTAAGTTCCTTTTGAGTATGTGTGCACTTAGTGTAGTGAATCTACTTCTAAGAACATACTGCTGGCAATATCAAGACTGTCACACAGTAAAGGAAGCACATCCTATTGAAGTTACTCACCTCTCTTTAACTTTTCACTCCCTAGGCAGCTAAGTGTTATCTGAAGATGGACACGGTGCACGATTTAGCAAAGAGCTAACCTGTTGGAGCTGACGTATCTTACTTAATAGGCTTTTGAGATCTAAGCCTGTATTCTATACTGGTTCATTCAAAACCTCTTCTACTACTACCAGGGGTATTTTCTTCCTGTCCCTACTCAATTCCTTTTGGACATTGAGCCCCTGTATATGGGAGGTTGCCACAGCTTTTCCTATAGTCCCATGCACTGTGAAAGCCTGCATGCTAGTGTACCAAATCCAGGTACTAGCGTCCTTCTTTTGCCCACCTCTGCT
This sequence comes from Perognathus longimembris pacificus, assembly GCF_023159225.1. NCBI lineage: Eukaryota > Metazoa > Chordata > Mammalia > Rodentia > Heteromyidae > Perognathus > Perognathus longimembris. The sequence continues at coordinate 22,313 of NW_025961310.1, read as the reverse complement.
GGTATTTATGCTTCATCCCAAAGGCCAGAGTCTTCTGCCCTCAGGCCATTTGAGTACTTTTTTGGTTAGGTACTGGCTGTGGGTTCTTGATCCTCTTTACATTAGAGGCCTGGGATGGGTTCAAAAGCCATTAGGTACAATCAGGATTCGGGCTTGGGTCCTCCACCTTCATAGCCCAAGCCACTTACAACCCTTGGGTGTGTTAGTAGAACAGTAATTACCTTCCACTGAGTGGAAGCCAGAGGGGCTTTTCCTAACCAAATACAAGGATGGGCTCAGAAGTCCCCCAATTGAAAAGCTTTGTTTGGACAAATATTCAAATAAACTCTGTTTCATATTCTCTTTCACAATCAAGCCAAAGACATTTATCGTGTGCTGTCCTATTTTGTGTGGCCAGTGTGATCTCAGCTATGGACACACTGGATTCTGGCCTATGTTTCCATGGGGTGGAGTCTTGGCTCTCTGGTGACCTGTGTTGTAGGAGTATCTGGTCTGATGGTCATGCTAGAGTCCATTCCTGATGACAGTCTCCAGTCAACGGGAGTTCTGCCTTTCAGGCTCCTTGTATACACCTCTGGTCTTTGCTCATTGCTCTCATCAGCCCTTGGCTCCCTTGCCTAGCCCTGGTGCTTGAAGAGCCTCTACTCCATACCTCATGTTCTTAGGCTTAAGTCGTTAGTAGAACTAGATCCAGTTCTTATTTCCAAGTACTAGAGGGAATTATGAGGTTTCAGAAAGAAGATTCTGAAACATCTATGAATCCCTTAGCCTCTGCCAGCACCTGTCACCATAGAACGCTGCCCTGGTCTCCTTAAAGCCCTTAGGGCTGCTTCGGGCATTCTGTTTTTTACCTTCTCCATAGTCTGTATCTGTGAATGTGGATAGAGGCCTAGCAACTTGCCAAAGCAGAGCATGTAGAGATTGGCAGTGTGTCTCGTTGTTCCCATGGAGAAGGAGGCCAAGTAGCTGAACACTTTATTTTTTTATTTTCCTCCTGAGAAATTGGGTGGAGTGAACTGGCCCCTTGGTGGGTCTACCATGAAAAGACCTCACAAACATCTAGGCTTGTGGAGTCAAGAATTCTTAAAAGACAGGGAAGTCTTTCAAAATATTTAAGATGTCTTCAAGGAAGCAGAGAAATTTGCAAGGTTCAGGTGCCATCTTAATTTGCATCCTTTTAAGCCTAATAGAGGCCAAAGGTCTGCTAAGCTTAGTATGCATTTAAAAAGTCTTTCCTGGCAGCTTGGAGTGAGACTTAGTGGTTGAGGACTTGACTAGCATGCATAAAGCCCTTTGATTCCCCAGTACCACATAAACAGAAAAAGGTGGAAGTAACTCTGTGGATCAAATGGTAGAGCACTAGCTTGATCACAGAGAGGCTCAGCGACAGAGCCCAGACCCTCAGTTCAAGTCCCAGTACCGGCCAAAAATCTTTCCTAGTAGTCACAAAAGTGCTCAATCAGGCACCAAGACAATGTAGCTCTCACTAGGACTAAAGGTGGTTCAGTACAATCTTGGCTGCTTGAAATAAGATATTCTCTCTCTACAGAAGGTCATCATGCTCCTATCAAGTGAAATTAAAACCCCGTGGGAGCTACTAAATACATATTTTGAGAACTTCAGTTCACAAGCCCTTCCCCATCCTTCAATTGCTGGTCACAATGAAGACTAGAGCCTCAGACCAGAACACAGGAAATTGGGGGCACATTTCCCCCTTGCTAGAAGAACAGTGGCTGAGTTGTTTGTGGCCTGATCAGGGTCACTGTCATGGGACAGGTTCACAGGGAGCTTGAGAATTCAGTGGAGTGTGTGATACAGGTCTAGCAGGTCTGGTAGCCTAATGTCTGAGTCCCTGCCCCTGCCTCCAGGAATTCATAGGAGCCTATAACATGGATCTGCAGGTGGAGTTTCACCTCTATGAGTTTTCACAGCAAGATGCCAAAGATGACACCAGTTAGCCTCAGTATCCATTGTTCAAGAGCAACAAGCGAGAGCCTATACTCTTGTGTTGCCCCAAAAGTTCACTAAAGGAATGATTGTGGGATGGCACTCCAGGGCATTTTCTGACTTCTGAGAGAAATAGGAGTTCTCAGCACCCACGGTGGCCATTTGAACGTGCCTACAATGTTCAAACACAGCACCTCACAGTAAAGGGCATCCTGTAAAATAGCTACAGGAGCCTTCGCTTCATTTCCAGTTACTTGGCATTTTCTCTGACCTTGGACACTGGATGGACTGATGCAGTACTGTGTGGTCAGAGGATGGTATAGATTCTATGCGGTGCTGCTGTCTCCATGCACCTTAGGGTGGAGCCTCATTCTGGGTGTGGAGCTTGGTTTGGGATGCTTGTGCCCGATTCTGTACAGGGAAAACAAGTCTTGTTCTCAGGTTTGTTTTCAAAATATTGGTTGGAAAGGGGATTCTCAATTTGAGGGTGGAGACAGATGAATTCAGATGGTGGTTCTTCATCTACTAACATTGGGAACATAGTATCTAATTTTTGGTTGTGGCTTATCTTTACAAATATTAGAAAAAATACAATGAACTTTCTCAATTCAGAGAAACCTTTTCTCATAAGACATGTATGATATCACACATCTTTTGAACATATAATTGATACATATATAATAAAGCATACATTATTTCTATTACACATCTCAAGTGGAAAATTAGCAAAGTTGGCGGTATCCTTGTTTGCTGCCTTGAAAGGTAAATTTCTATGAACAGCTTATAAAGATGATACACATAGAAATGCTACAGAACCTACTGTAGACCTATGTACATGGGTGAGAAAAACCTCTTTTCCATCAACGTATATTGCTTAAAAGTTCCTGCTTTGGCTTGGTGCCTTGGGTCTTTAGGAAAACTGGAACTGGTTTGGGATAAAGGATTTGTAAAATGGAAGGTTTTATGTTAAACTGGGTTTTCAAGATGGAGTTATGCCACACCCTAGACTGTTGAAGAAATAACAGGGCTGGGCATATTTTGAGATTATATGTGAACTGTTCATCTTACTTGAAAATCCACCTCAGGCACATTTTATCCTATTTAAACTAGCCATTCATAAGCAGAGTAGATTGTAAACCTGAGCTCAACCAATCTGAGCAGAGGGGCAGAGCCTCCTGCTGTGTGAGGGACAAATATCAGGAAGAACGGTTGCTCTGTGGCCAATTTTTGGCTAGTGTGAACCCTCGTGTGTGGAAGTAAACTTTGCTTGGATCAGAATTTATTTTTGTCTCAATACATGTGACTGCAATGGTTCATGGGGAATGTATTTATAGCACATGGTAGAATAAAGGAAGGCCTCTGTAACATAGGTGATAGTTCACAAAAGGAGCTACTGATTGAATAAAAATGCAGATGATCAAAGCTGCATGTGTGTGCCAAGGAGAATTCTGGGATTCTCCTAGGAGAAGGATCTACAAATGTCTCAGGTTTTCCGTTAAATTGGCACCCTTGATAGTAGCCATAGTCTTGTATTGAAGCAGACAAACTTACCCTCCAGATGAAAGGATTTTCCTGCATCCAGTTCCTGGAATGTGGATCTGGTGCAAACTAGGTGGGTCTAGTGGAATTGCTAGCAGGCAGCTCACAAAGCATTACTTTAAATGATGCAGATTTGGTAGTAATTGGATTCTTGTGACTGCAAAGGGAGGGCATTGCCTAGCTCGAGGATCCCTGGTGCTCTAAGAGGCTCTGCTGTAAGAGGATGGGGCATGGCTGCTATGCAATAGCACTCTACTTTCTTCCTTCTACTGGGGTGCTGCCTGTGCCACTCCACTGTGAAGACAGACTGAATTGTACATAGCTTTGAAGTTGAATTGCTACTAGATTCCATAAGCTGTCTACTAGACGGGGTTCTGTTAATGCATAATAAAGCTCTTGGTTCAAAGAAAGGGTTTGTGAGCCCAATATGAGTGCTTATAGCCGGGGAACAAGAATTCAGGTTAGTCTGAAATTGTTCCAGTGTAGAAGAGACGATAATCTCAGGACAACGTCATAAGTACAGTGATGGATGCATCAAGTGGGTGAGTTATAGCAGAGGGAAAATATCTTCTACAGATTTTAGGTGGTACACTAGACTAGGTTTTAGGTTGCAAAAGCTGCTTTACCTCCACAAAGATAATTAGCTCAGATAGAGTTCTGGTGGTAAAGTGGCCATTGAAGAGTATACAGATGAGTCAGGATAACTTCAGCTGCCAGATCTGTAACATTCCACTCTCAGGAACTTCTAATCTGTCCACAGGATCCTCCCAAATGTGAAGACAGAAACCCACTCCCTTTAAAATCAGGAGCAAGACAGGGATGTCTGCTCTCTCCTCTCCTCTACAACATAGTACTAGAATTCCTAGCCAGAGCAATTAGACAAGAAGAAAACATAAAGGGGATCCAAATAGGAAAAGATGAAGCTAAAGTTTCTTCCTTCACAGATGACATGATCCTATACCTAAAGAACCCTATAGACTCTACTCCCAAGCTACTAGAGCTGATCCAAAACTTTGGCAAAGTAGCAGGACATAAAAGAAACCCTCAAACACCAATGGCCTTTCTATATACCAATGACCATAAGACCAAGGCCAAAATCAGGAAAGCAACCCTTTTGCAATAGCCTCCGAATAAACATAAAATACATAGGCATAAATTTAACCACAGAAGTGAAAGACCTCTATGATGAGACCTTTAAAAACAAAATTTAGGCAGAACTAAGGAAATGGGAAAACCTCCTATGCTCCTGGATTGGGTGGATTAATATAGTCGAAATGGCAATATTGCCAAAGGCTATCTCCAAATTCAATGCAATACCCATTAATATCCCAACACCATTTTTAACAAAATAGAGGAAGCAATCGAGAAATTCATATGGAATAGTAAAAGAACGCAAATAGCAAAAACAATTCTAAGCAGAAAGAACAATGCTGGAGGAATTAAATACCAAACTTCAAGCTCTCTTATAAAGCTATAGTAATAAAAACAGCTTGGTATTGGCACAGGAACAGGCCTGAATACCAATGGAAAAGAACTGAAGACCCAGAAATGAACCTGCAGAACTATGCCTACTTAATCTTTGATAAAGGAGCTAAACAAAAAAGAATAGAAGAAAGCCTCTTTAACAAATGGTGCTGGCAAAACTGGCTCCACACCTGCAACAAACTGAAACTAGATCCTGATCTATCACCCTGCCCCAAAGACAGAACTTCGGTTTCAAGGGAAGTGCTTCCAGTCTGCATTTCCCTGGTGTTCTACGTCACGGCCACCAGGTGGTGCCAAATGGTTCCCTTCAGCTAGTGGACAAACAGCAAGGAAGGAATGGGCTAAGGGCTCTGAGGGGACTGTCTTTTGGATGGATTTGAGGACAGGAGGGAGACTTGATATGCTTTGCTTTTCCTTTCTGTAGGAGAATCTTTATTCGGTGTGAACTACCATATTCCATTTCCTAACCTCAGATAATTTAGAAACACAGGTGACTCCTGTCTCTTGGTGGAAGCCTGGCTAATGAGTAGGGTATTCTACTCATAGGAACCTCGGCACATCACTTGGGCCTCTGTCTGCCCCCAGTCTGGTGTTGTACACTCAGCAGACAAACTGTCCACTCCATGTCATTAAGAAGTTTGTGTTGGTTAGTTGTGACCTTAAGAACAATTCTGTCTTTGAATTTATAATACTTAAAACTCTCGAAGTTTGGCTTAGGAACTATAATTTCAAAACCCCAATGGGTCAAAAGCAAAGGTAAATTAAGGGAAGGGAGGATGCAATGCTAAAGGATACACTCTGAAGGTGCTTGCCATGCACCTCGATCACATCTCCCTCGAGTTCCTTGGAGAAAATTCCTTCCCAGCCACCTTGACAGAGAACTTGTCCTTCTCCATTGGTAACCACTCAACTGGGAGTGTGCTGCTGCTGTTCTTGCTTGTCTCTCCTCAAAGATCCATCCTTGTAGACCACATAGGCACCATAGCATGTCTAGCTTGGCACAATATTTCCCTGTACTGGACTCTTCACTAAATTCCAAGGCTACAGAATCCTACCCAGGAAAAGCTCAGCCAACATGCTGGAAGAATGGGACTTTCTGGATGTCACCTCTGTCTGCACTGCTGGGCAGAATTGGCAGGAAGAGGAACAAGGAATTGAACTGAGAGAAGCAGCAGTGGAAGGTGGAAGGGCTTTGCAATGAATTGGGACTTCCATCCTGTTTATTCATACCCTTAACCCGCTTTGCCAGTGTGAAAACTTGGGTTCTCTAGTTATGAGACTCTCACCCACCTGTGACTGTAGCCTAGGAAATGGTATGAAAAATCCAAACCACTCAAACAGCTGAATCCCAGGAATTCATCTTGGCTCATAACGAACTGGCTCTTTTTTGGCAACTTCACTTCAGCGGATTTTAGTCATTAAATGGGGAAATGTTTGTCTGCTTACCATCTTGTTTTAGAATTACCCAAGGCTCTCCAGTCTTATCTAAAAACGTTTTGGGAAAGCACTATCTTGATCGAGAATGTCTTGTTAGTTTGGGAGACTGACATACTTGAATATTTGCTTCATTTTGAACCTGATGCTCAGGAAAGCTATGTCAACATTCTGTGCCCTGGCTAGAAGGAGTTGGCTGGCATAGCTGATAGGATAGGTATCCCTGGTGACTGCTATTGAAGTGCTGTACCATAGTATTTTCAGGACACCATCATGGAGGTAGGCTACAGGTATACTTTTGTGTCCTTGAATTTGTCCTGTACAATTAAATAATCCTTATGTTTATTGTCACTAAAGCTAAGTTCTGGACAATTTCATGGGCATGTCTGAATTCAGACTCTATGCTGGATAATCCTGACCTGAGGCCTCTTGGTTAAATGCTTCTGTCTCTTTGTATTCTTTCCAGTAATATTGCAGACCAGCTCTGCCAAAAGCTGTGCACTTGTGGTTTCAGAATCTAAGCTTCAGTTGTGTTTTCCTACCAGAGGACAGACATAATCTGTAAATGATGGAAAGGGTAAACCTGAAGGTATTTTCTCGATGAAAACCCATCTTGCTTCTGGAGCAAAAATTGATCAAGAATCAAAATTTCATTGGAAACTGAAGGTGGATATTGTTTAATACTGCAGTGGTCGAGAACACCAGGGATGTTCAGGATATTGATCAAAAGGATCCACCTTGCATGAGAGTGAATGAATGTGGGCAGATGACCAGAAAGGACAGGCTCCATCAGATTTGTGTTTCTACAGAAAATGCGTATAAATGGGCTACAGAATTTTGGTCATGCTATCCTAAGTGTCTACAGACTTGTCCTTGTTGAAGGAAGAGCTGGTGAATCTGGAGAAGTTGACTTGGAAGTCATATACTGCTTGCTCTATTTGAGCAAGTAAGTGGGGTGGGCTGTCCTAAAATAGACCCAGTGCCCTTGACTTGGGCATGAGGGATGAGATTGAACCCAGGAGGTCCATCTCTGATCCAGCAATTTCTGCGGAGAAAAATGGGTTTAGGCCCTCTTAAGGTCTGGGTTTAGTGTGTTTGCTGTCCTGCATTATTCCTTCATCTCATCTTGAGCTGGTGAGCAGGTTCTATTTCCATTCCCTAATTAGAAATGGTAGGCTGCTGCATACCATGGGAATGGCACAGGTCAAGCTGGAAAGCAGAGTAGTATTTCACATGACCGGTAGGGAGAAACACAGTATCTAGATCTTCATGTGATCTAGGAAATAACAGGGGTGGTTTGGGAGACTGCTGACATCACTGAAACAGAATCACCCCTAAATCCATCAAAGCTGAAAATCAACCTACTATGTGTGATGAACACCTCTGTTCCTCTGGTTTGTACCAGACTTTTTTTTGCCTGCTTTTTATATTCAGAAAAGTAGCGGCAAGAAGCCAGAGGATGTGGCTGGATATCTGAAGTCATTTTTCCCCAGACTTGTTAAACTAGAGATAAATTGGTCTTGTTGAGCATTTTCCTTTCACTTTCTTCCTCTCTGGGGTATAGCTACTGGCAGTCCTGGGTTAATGCTGTGGGGCACTTAGTAGTTTCTATGGAACTTCTTACCTGAAGAAGTCTACTGCTACCTAACTGCACCCGGGAGCAGGACTGAGCGCAGCACCAGGGCTGAGGACTGAGCGCAGCACCCAGTGCAGGACTGAGCACAGCACCCGGGATTCTGATCCAATCCAGGCCCAGGTCTAAGCACAGCACCCGAGATCCTGATCTCATCCAGGCCTGGGACTAAGCACAGCACCCAGGATCCTGATCTAACCCAGGCCCATGACTGAGTGCAGCGCCCGAGATCCTGATCTAATAATCCAAGCCCAATGACTAAATGCAGCACCCAGGATCTTGATCTAACCCAGGCACAGAACTGGGTGCAGCACCCAGCGCAGGACTAAGCACAGCACCTGGAATCCTGATCTCAACCAGGCTGAGGACTGAGCACAGCACCCAGGAGCAGGACTGAGCACAGCACCTGGGATCCTGATTGAATCCAGACTAAGGACTGATCACAGCACCCAGGACCAGGACTGAGCACAGCATCCCCGAGCAAGACTCAGCGCAGCACCCAGGATCCTGATCGAATCCAGGAGGAGGACTGAGTGCAGCACCCGGGACCAGGACTGAGTGCAGCAACCTGGAGCAGGACTCAGCACAGCACCCAAGATCCTGATCGAATCCAGGAGGAGGACTGAGCACAGCACCCGGGAGCAGGACTGAGCGTAGCACCCGGGATGAGGACTGAGTGCAGTAACCAGGCCGAGGACTGAGCACAGCACCAGGGACCAGGGCTGAGCAGCACCCGGGATCCTGATCTCATCCAGACTGAGGACTAAGTGCAGCACGCAGGACCAGGACTGAGCCTGGTATCTGGAAACCTGATCTCATCCAGGCCAAGGACTGAGCGCAGCACCCGGGCTGAGGACTGAGCACAGCACATGGGCCAGGGACTGAGCCCAGCACCCAGCACAGGACTAGGCGTTGCACCTGGGATCCTGATCTAATGCAGACTAAGGACTGTGCGCAGCACCCGGGAGCAGGACTGAGCATAGCATCTGGGAGCGTGATCTCATCCAGACCCAGGACTCAGCACAGCACCGGGATCCTGATCAAATCCAGGCCCAGGGCTGAGCGCAGCACCTGGGATCCTAATCAAATACAAGCCTGAGACTAAGCACAGCACCCAGGCCCAGGACTAAGTGCAGCACAGGGGGTCCTGATCTAATCCAGGATTAGGACTGAGTGCAGCACCCAGCGCGGGACTAAGCCCAGCACCCGGGAGCCTGATCTAATCCAGTCTGAGGACTATGCGGAGCACGCAGGCACAGGACTAAGCCCAGCACCTGTGAACCGATCCTGATGGAATCCAGGCCCAGGACAAACCACAGCACCCAGGATCTTGAGCTAATAATTCAGGCCCAAGGACTGAGTGCAGAACCCGTGATCCTGATCAAATAATTCGGCCTCAAGGACTAAGCACAGCACCAAGGCCCAGAACTCAGTGCAGCACCCAGGATCCTGATCTAATCCAGACTGAGGACTGAGCGCAGCACCTGGGACGAGGACTGAGCGCAGCATCTGAGCTGAGGGCTAAACACAGCACCTGGGAGAAGGACTGAGTGCAGCACCTGAGACGAGGACTGTGCGCAGCCCCCAGGCCCAGGACTAAGCACAGCACCTGGGATCCTGAACTCATCCAGGCCCAGGACTAAGCCCAGCACCCAGGCCCACATCTAAGCACAGCACCTGGGATCCTGATCTCATCCAGGCTCCTGATCAAATCCATGCCCAGGACTAAGCCCAACACCCGTGCTCCTGATCTAACCCAGACTGAGGACTGAGTGCAGCACCTGGCCTGATCTCATCCAGGCTGAGGACTGAGCACAGCACCCAGTCCTAGGACTAAGCAGAGCTCCCGTGATCCTGATCTACTTTAAGCTGCAGCACTAAGCGCAGCATCCAGGATCCTAAGCTAATCCAGGCTGAGGACTAAGCGCAGCACCCAGAAGGACTAAGCGCAGCACTGGGGATCCTGATCTCATCCGGGCCGAGGACTGAGCGCAGCACCTGGGAGCAGGACTGAGAGCAGCACCCAGGACGAGGACTGTGCGCAGAAACATGGCCGAGGACTGAGCCCAGCACCCAGGCCCAGGACTAAGCACAGCACCTGGAATCCTGATCTCATCCAGGCCCAGGACTAAGTGCAACACCCAGGTGGCAGGACTATAAACAGCACCCAGTATCCTGATCGATTCCAGGAGGAGGACTGAGTGCAGCACCAGGACCAGGACTGAGTGCAGCACCCAGGATCCTGATCAAATCCAGGAGAAGGACTGAGCACAGCACCCGGGAGCAGGACTGAGCAAAGCACCCAGCATAGGAATAAGCACAGAACCCGGGACGAGGACTGAGTGCAGTACCCAGGCCAAAGACTGAGCGCAGCACCAGGGACCAGGACTCAGTGCAGAAACCGGGATCCTGATCTCATCCAGACTGAGGACTAAGTGCAGCACGCAGGACCAGAACTGAGCCCAGTACCCGGAAGCCTGATCTCATCCAGGCCAAGGACTGAGCGCAACACCTGGGCTAAGGACTGAGCACATCACCCGGGCCAAGGACTGAGCACAGCACCCAGCACAGGACTAATCGTAGCACCTGGGATCCTGATCTAATCCAGACTAAGGACTGAGCACAGCACCCGGGAACGGTACTGAGCATAGCACCTGGAAGCCTGATCTCATCCAGACCCAGGACTCAGCGCAGCACCCGGGATCATGATCGAAGCCAGGCCCAGGGCTGAGCGCAGCAACCGGGATCCTGACCAAATCCAGGCCTGAGACTAAGCGCAGCACCCAGGCCCATGACTAAATGCAGCACCCGGGATCCTGATCTAATCCAGGATTAGGAATGAGCACAGCACCCAGCATGGGACTAAGCCCAGCACCTGGGAGAATGATCTAATCCAGGCTGAGGACTAAGCACAGCACCCAGGCCCAGGAATGAGGCCAGCACCTGGGATCCGATTCTGATGGAATCCAGGCCCAGGACAAAGCACAGCATCTAGGTTCCTGAGCTAATAATTCAGGTCCAAGGACTGAGTGCAGCACCTGGGATCCTGATCTAATAATTCGGGCTCAGTGACTAAGCGCAGCACCCAGGCCCAGGACTAAGTGCAGCACCCGGGATCCTGATCTAATCCAGACTGTGGACTGAGCGCAGCACCTGGGAGGGAGGACAGAGGGCAGCACACAGGATCTAATCTCATCCAGGCCGAGGACTTAGCACAGCACCTGAGCTGAGGACTGTGCACAACACCTGGGAGCAGGACTGAGCGCAACACCCAGGATGAGGACTGCGTGCAGCACCATGGCTGAGGACTGAGCCCAGCACCCAGGCCCAGGACTAAGCACAGCACCTGGGATCCAGATCTCATTTAGGGCTGGACTAAGCCCAGAACCCAGGGTCCTGATCGAATCCAGGTCTAGGACTAAGCCCAGCACCCAGGCTTCTGTTGTCATCCAGGCCCAGGACTAAGCCCAGCAGCCAGGCCCATGTCTAAGCATAGCACCAGGGATCCTGATCCTATCCAGTCTCCTGATCAAATCCAGGCCCAGGACTAAGCCCAACACCCGTGCTCCTGATCTAATCCAGACTGAGGACTAAGTGCAACACCTGGGATCCTGATCTCATCCAGGCTGAGGACTGAGCACAGCACCCAGTCCCAGGACTAAGAACAGCACCCGTGATCCTGATCTACTTTAAGCTGCAGCACTAAGCGCAGCACCCAGGATCCTAAGCTAATCCAGGCTGAGGACTAAGCACAACACCCAGAATCAGGACTAAGCGCAGCACGCGTGATCCTGATCTAATCCAGGCCAAGGACTGAGCGCAGCACCTTTGCTGAGGACTAAGCAAGCATCTGGGAGCAGGACTGAGCACAGCACCTGGGACGAGGACTGCGCGCAGCACCAAGGCCAAGGACTGAGCCCAGCACCCAGTGCCAGGACTAGGCACAGCACGTGGGATCCTGATCTCATCCAGGCCTAAGACTAAGCACATCTCCCAGGCCGCAGGACTAAGACCAGCACCCAGGATCCTGATCTCATCCAGGCCTAGCACTTAGCACAGCACCCAGGCTGACATCCAGACCAAATGCCCAGGCCCCTGATCTCATCCAGGCCCCCGATCCCATCCAGGCCCAGGACTAAGCACAGCACCCTGGATGAGGACTAAGCACAGCACCAGGTCCCACAGCCAGACCCAAATGCCCAGGCTCCTGATCTAATCCAGGCCCAGGACAAAGCCCAGCACCCAGGGCCAGATCCAGGCCCAACACCCAGGTTCCTGATCTAACCCAGGCCCATGACTGAATGCAGCACCTGGGATCCTGGTCTAATAATCCATACCCAAGGACTAAGTGCAGCACCCAGCCCAGGACTAAGCACAGCACCCAGGATCCTGATTTAATCAAGGCCCAAGACTGAGTGCAGCACCCAGCGTGGGACTAAGCACAGCACCTGGAATCCTGATCTCATCCAGGTTGAGGACTGAGCGCAGCACCCAGGAGCAGGACTGAGCACAGCACCTGGTATCCTGATTGAATCCAGACTGAGGACTGAGCACAGCACCCGGGACCAGGACTGAGCACAGCATCCGGGATACTGATCAAATCCAGGATTAGGACTGAGCACAGCACCCAGCATGGGACTAAGCCCAGCATCCGGGAGAATGATCTAATCCAGACTGAGGACTAAGTGCAGCACCCAGGCCCAGTACTGAGGCCAGCACCTGGGATCCGATTCTGATGGAATCCAGGCCCAGGACAAAGCACAGCACCTAGGATGCTGAGCTAATAATTCAGGCCCAAGGACTGAGTACAGCACCTGAGATCCTGATCTAATAATTCGGGCTCAAGGACTAAGCGCAGCACCCAGGCCCAGGATTAAGTGCAGCACCCGGGATCCTGATCTAATCCAGACTGTGGACTGAGCGCAGCACCTGGGAGGGAGGACTGAGGGCAGCACACGGGATCTAATCTCATCCAGGCCGAGGACTTAGCACAGCACCTGACCTGAGGTCTATGCACAACACCTGGGAGCAGGACTGAGCACAACACCCAGGACGAGGACTGCGCACAGCACCACGGACGAGGACTGAGCCCAGCACCTAGGCCCAGGACTAAGCACAGCACCTGGGATCCAGATCTCATCTAGGGCTGGACTAAGCCCAGAACCCAGGATCCTGATCGAATCCAGGTCCAGGACTTAGCCCAGCACCTGTCATCCGATCCTGATGGAATCCAGGCACAGGACAAAGCACAGCACCCAGGATCCTGTGCTAATAATTTAGGCCCAAGGACTGAGTGCAGCACCCGGGATCCTGATCTAATAATTCGGGCTCAAGGACTAAGCGCAGCACCTGTGCTTCTGATCTAATCCAGACTGAGGACCGAGCGCAGCACCCGGGAGCAGAACTGAGCGCAGCACCTGGGATAAGGACTAAGCGCAGCACCCAGGATCCTGATCTCATCCAGGGCAAGGACTGAGCCCAACGCCTGTGCTGAGGACTAAGCACAGCATCTGGGAGCAGTACTAAGTGCAGCACCCGGGACGAGGACTGCACACAGCACCAAGGCCGAGGACTGAGCCCAGCACCCAGCCCCAGGACTAAGAACAGCACCTCAGATCCTGATGTTATCCAGGCCCAGGACTAAGTGCAGCACCCAGGCCCAGGACTAAGCACAGTACCTGGGATCCTGATCTCATCCAGGCTCCTGATCAAATCCAGTTCCAGACTAAGCCCAACACCAGTGTTCCTGATGTAATCCAGACTGAGGACTGAGTGCAGAACCCGTGATCCTGATCTCATCCAGGCTGAGGACTGAGCACCTCACCCAGTCCTAGGACTAAGCACAGCACCCGTGATCCTGATCTACTTTACGCGGCAGCTCTAAGCGCAGCACCCAGGATCCTAAGCTAATCCAGGCTGAGGACTCAGCGCAGCAACCAGAAGCAGGACTAAGTCCAGCACCCAGGATCCTGATCTCATCCAAGCTCAGCACTTAGCGCAGAACACAGGCTCCTGTTCGAATCCAGGCCCAGGACTAAGTGCAGCACCAAGACCCAGGACTAAGCACAGTTCCCAGGCCGACATCCAGACCCAATGCCCAGGCCCCTGTTCTCATCAAGGCCCCTGATCTCATCCAGCCCCAGGACTAAGCACAGCACCCTGGATGAGGACTAAGCGCAGCACCAGGTCCCACAGCCAGACCCAAACGCACAGGCTCCTGATCTAATCCAGGCCCAGGACTAAGCCCAGCACCTGGGCCCAGATCCAGGCCCAACACCCAGGCTCCTGATCTAACCCAGGCCCATGACTGAATGCAGCACCTGGGATCCTGGTCTAATAATCCACACCCAAGGACTAAGTGCTGCACCCAGCCCAGGACTAAGCACAGCACCCAGGATCCTGACTTAATCCAGGCCCAGGAATGAGTGCAGCACCCAGCGTGGGACTAAGCACAGCACCTGGAATCCTGATCTCATCCAGGTTGAGGACTGAGCGCAGCACCCGGGAGCAGGACTGAGCACAGCACCTGGTATCCTGATTGAATCCAGACTGAGCACTGAGCACAGCCCCAAGGACCAGGACTGAGCACAGCAACCCAGAGCAGGACTCAGCACAGCACCCAGGATTCTGATTGAATCCAGGAGTAGGACTGAGTGCAGCACCCGGGACCAGGACTGAGCGCAGCACCCGGGATCCTGATCAAATCCAGGAGGAGGACTAAGCACAGCACCTGGGACCAGGACTGAGCGCAGCACCCAGCGTAGGAATAAGCACAGCACCCGGGACGAGGACTGAGCGCAGCACCCGGGACCAGGTCTCAGTGCCCAGGACTAAGCCCAGAACCCAGGCTCCTGATCGAATCCAGGTCCAGGGCTAAGCCCAGCACTCGGGCTCCTGTTCTCATACAGGCCCAGGACTAAGCCCAGCACCCGGGCCCACGTCTAAGCACAGCACCGGGATCCTGATCCTATCCAGTCTCCTGATCAAATCCAGGCCCAGGACTAAGCCCAACACCCGTGCTCCTGATCTAATCCAGACTGAGGACTGAGTGCAGCACCCGGGATCCTGATCTAATCCAGGGTGAGGACTGAGCACAGCACCCAGGATCCTGATCTCATCCAGGCTGAGGACTGAGCACAGCACCCAGGCCCAGGTCTAAGCAAAGCACCCGTGATCCTGTTCTACTCCCGGCTGCAGCACTAAGTGCAGCACCCAGAATCCTAAACTAATCCAGGCTGAGGACTAAGCACAGCACCCAGAAGCAGGACTGAGCACAGCACCTGGGAGCAGGAATGAGCACAGCACCCGGGATCCTTATTGAATCCAGGCCCAGGACTCAGTGCAGCACCCAGGCCCAGGACTAAGTGCAGCACCCAGGATCCTGATCGAATCCAGGCCCAGGACTAAGCGCAGCACCCGGGAGCGTGATCAAATCCATGCCCAGGACTAAGCAGAGCACCCAAGCTGCAGTATTAAGACCAGCACCCAGGATCCAGATCTCATCCAGTCTCAGCACTTAGCGCAGCACCCAGGCTCCTGATGGAATCCAGGCCCAGGACTAAGCCCAGCACCCGGGTCCAGATCTAGGCCAAACACCCAGGCTCCTGATTGAATCCAGGTCCAGGACTAAGCACAGCACCCTGGATGAGGACTCAGAGCAGCACCCAGTCCCACATCCAGACCCAAACGCCCAGGCTCCTGATTGAATCCAGGCCCCAGGATTCGGCCTAGGCCCCCTCCTAACCACCAGTGACCCCCATGACCCTGACGCCCCCCCGTGAGCCCCGATCCCCTTTACATGGGCTCCCCGCTCTCGACCTACTGGGCCACCAGCTCCTCCATGCGCTGAGAACATCACCCACGTCTCCTTATTGATCCGCAGCTCCTGCATCTGCGGCTGGCCGTCTGTGGGCTTGAGACCAGGCGTGACCCCTGACCCCTGACCCCCGACCCCGACCCCCCTCTCCAGGGTGAACCCACCTGCGCTCCAGCACCACACCAGTGCCATGCCCGTAATACGCTGTGTGTCTGGCCGCTCAGCCTGCAGACAAGAGGTTCCCCCCTGTGACCTCTTACCCCGGCCAGGGTCATGACCCCTGACCCCTCCTTCCCCGGGACAGGGAGGGGTCACAGGCCCCTGAATTCCCCCCTTCCCATCCCCAGATGCCTTTGGGGGGGAAATTGGGGGGGTTAATAGGGTGGGCGACAGGGTCGGGGGGTCACAGGGTCATGGGGGTCATGGAGTCAGGGATCACGAGGTCCTCACCTGGAGAGCATGCAGCAGGCGTTGTCCTTCTCCGCCGTCTTCCCCAGGACCAGGTTGTCCACCGCCTGTGTGGGGGGTGACAGAGCTGGGGGTAGCAAGCACCAGTACCCCCACGGGTGGATGGAGCTGGGGAGTACCGAGCACCAGTACCACATGGTGGATAGAGGGAGCTGGGGGTACCAAGCACCAGTTCCCTATGGTGGATGAAGCTCGGGGTATCAAGCACCAGTACCCCATGGGTGGACGGAGCTGGGGGGTACCAAGCACCAGTAACCTATGGTGGATGAAGCTGGGGGAACCAAGCACCAGTACCTTATGTGTGGGGACTGCTTTCTCTGCTCCGGCTCAAATTCTTATTTTCTCTCTTATTATCCTCGCATCGCCTTCTCCCCCAACCCTCGGCCTGCAGGTTTGTCGGGGTGAGACGTGGGGATGTCTCCGTCCTGGCGGGCGCGCGACCCGCGTGGCAATGTGACCGCTATCCTACTCTGGAAGCCACGGACATAGACCACGGGTCAGCTTCTGAGAGCGAACTAACTTTATTGAGAGAGGGACAAGGGTAGATGATCAGGGGAAGGGGGTTGGCCAGGATTCCCATAGGCCAAAAGGCTGTCACTTGACCTCCAAGGGGCTGGTCACTTGACCTCCAAGGGGCTGGTCACTTGACCTCCAAGGGGCTACGTCACTCTGAGCGCGCCAAACCAGGGCGGGGCTGGTAGGCGCCAGGCTGGCTGCCAGCTAAGTCGGGGGTCTCTTAGCGGACCGGTTTCTCCAGATTCCAATGTAGAGAGGATGGAAGGGCTGCATTCCCCAGCTGGGGGAGGTGCCTCAGGCCCCTTCCATCTAGGGGGGAAGATGGACCCCAACATTATGGTGGATGGAGCTGGAGGGAACCCCTGCCAAGCCAGCCGGCAGCGAAAAGGAATCCTGAATGAGGGGGGCGAGGATTAAAGAAAAGGAAAAATACAAGACAAGAGAAAAAAGACAAGGGGCAAAGATGGGGTACGCGAGGTCTGCATCTCGAGATTGTAACTCAAGACTGCAGCCCCGTTTATTCTTAGCATCCAGCTGTTATGCAGTTTGGGAATCAGGGAATGGCATAGGGTTACCAAAGTTTAAGAAAATAAGAAAGCTTTCAGGTCGGTAAATAACAGGAGGCAATAAAACAAGACAAGGCTGAATGGTAAACATCAACCAGGCGCCTATGGACACAGTAAAACATCTTGGTAAGTGCTGGCTGTCAGTTAAGCCAAATCTTACCGCATTCCTTGTAATTATAGCACAGCCAGAGGTCAGGATGAGGTTAGCTGCTAGCTCGGCTCCCGACAGGAACCAAGCACCAGTACCTCACGGGTGGATGGAGCTGGAGGATACCTAGCACCAGTACCCCATGGGTGGATAGAGCTGGGGGAACCAAGCACCAGTACCCCCACGGTGGATGGGCAGAGCTGGGGGGTACCAAGCACCAGTACCCTATGATGGATGGAGCTGGGGGAACCAAACCCCAGTACCCCACAGGTGGATGGAGCTGGGGAGTACCGAGCACCAGTACCACATGGTGGATGGAGGGAGCTGGGGGTACCAAGCACTAGTTCCCTATGGTGGATGAAGCTTGGGGTATCAAGCACCAGTACCCCATGGGTGGACGGAGCTGGAGGGTACCAAGCACCAGTAACCTATGGTGGATGAAGCAGCGGGAACCAAGCACCAGTACCCCACGGGTGGATGGGCAGAGCTGGGGGGTACCAAGCACCTGTACCCTATGATGGATGGAGCTGGGGAACCAAACACCAGTACCCCATGGGTGGATGGAGCTGGGGGAGTACCAAGCACCAGTACCCCACGGGTGAATGGCGCTGTGGGAACCAAGCACCAGTACCCTATGGTGGATGAGGCTTGGTTTACAAAGCACCAGTACCCCAAGGGTGGATGGGCAGAGCTGGGGGTACTAAGCACCAGTACCCCATGCGTGGATGGGCAGAGCTGGGGGTCCTAAGCCCTCAGACAGACAGACAGGAAGGAAGAACAGACAGTGGCGGGGGGGTCGTCTCTCCCACACCACAGCAGTGTCGGCGCCGATGACCAGGTCCAGAGCCTGGAGATCCTGTGGGAAGTGTGGGAGGGGGTCATGGGAGGGGTCACGGGAGGGGTCATGGGAGCAGACATGGGAGGGGTCATGTTTGGGGACATGTTAAGGGTCACGGGAGGGGTCAGGGGAGGGAGGGATGGGGAGGACGGGGTGGGGGGTGGATGGATGCATAACTTGCCCCCCCCAGGGCGCCCAGAAGTGGCCATGGACAACCGGAAGTGGTCCCCGTTGCCGGAAGTGGCCCTGTTCTGAGGAACTGCCTGCCTCGGTTTACCCAATCGACCCCCCGTGACTCAGGCCTCGTAACTCAGTTTCCCCCCTGTGACTCACTTTCCACCCCGTGACTCAGTTTTCCCCCCCGCGTAACTTAGTTTCTCCCCCGTGACTCAGTTTCCCCCTCCCGTGACTCAGTTCCCCCACTGCCCCACCCCCCCGCCCCCGTGTACCTCAATTTACCGCGCCGCCCATGATCTCCTGGCGCCATGGCAAGCCCTCGCCAGCAGCACACGCCGCCCATGCAGCAGCCCATCCAGCACAGGAAGCAGCACCAGCCTCACCGACCGGAAGTCCCCCATCGCAGCATCTAAACCCCACAGGGAACAATGAGCGAACACTGCAACCAGGCCTCTGATGCAGACTTCCGGTGCCTGGCCAGAAGTCCCGCCCCTGTTGGAAGTCCCGCCCCGCGGTGAGGGGTGGTGCCCCCCCGCCCCGAGGGACCGGGAAGCGCTGCATGGCACTTTCGACCCACTTGAGGTGCCAAACTGGAAGTCCCGCCTCCCATGGAGCATGGAAGGAAGTCCCGCCTCACTGAAGGCGAGGCCCCTGGAGAGCCCAGCAAGTGCTATGTCGCCATTCACGGGCACTTCCCGTACATGACAGGAAGTCCCGCCTCCCGGCAAATTAGGCAGGAAGTTCTGCCTCACTGCAGCTGTGCCTGGAGAACGCACAGCGGCTGCCGTGTCCCCTCTCGGGACCTCCCGGGCCTCCTGGGCCTCGTTTCCGGTGCCAGGCAGGAAGTCCGGCCCTCCACTTCTGCTTCAGGGTCCTCCACTTCTGTGCCAGGGTCCTCCATTTCCGGGCCCTCCACGTCTGGTTTCTCCAATATCATCACCAATATCATACTGAACACAGCATGCTTGGCATAGTTGCTGCTCCTCCCAGGAGGACTAGGCATTTCCTCTGGTAGTTGCTTAAGAAAGTTGATGGCAAAGAGCAGCATCTTAGACACTTACCAAGGTGAGGTGAAGGACATAACAAAGAGCTTCGCTTCTTCTTTTCTCTTCCATATGTTTAGTTCTCCCCAGATGTTATCTTATAAAGTCTGGAGACTGCATTCTTCTTTCAATGAAAATTTTCTGCCCAAGATATATTTTGGGAGATGTGTTTCATCAAGAGATGTTTGACTTTTGTCTTGGATGAAGGTCATGGCACCTTAGTATCATTGCTGTATAGACAGTAGTTTGAGTTTTTCTGGCACTCAGAGCATGTGGATATGAGTCCCTCAAGTGGCCATTTCAGTCTGAATGCAGGTAGGTTGCTTTCAATTGCTTTGGAATTTCCACAGGTGATGCCTTGGTGTCCCCAGAGAGACAGCCCCCAGGCTGACATCTCAGGACTCATTTTGGTCAGGAACAATATTGGCTCTGAGCAGGCCGGGCCCCTATCTGGACACTTGTATAGAAATTTGAGTGCTCCATTGGCAAAGGTCACTTGGTGGGCTCCATTGCTTGATGTGAGAAGGTCGGGAGCAGTGTTATTCTTGGGGTTAGAAAGCTGATTTTTATAGCATTCAAGTCTTCTGTACATGTTGAAGAATATTTTTCATGTTTAAAATGAACAAAGCCACAGGAGATAAACTCTTCAGGCTATGTATTGATAAACATGTATTCTCTGGGTGTGGGGAGGTTTCCTTCTCCAGGGTTATCATTAATCTTCCATGATGCAGAGAGATGTTGATCAGCTCTAAACATACAGCCTCCAATCACTTCTGAGGTTCTTAGCTTAGCAGCCATCACAGGGGTTGAACTGCATCCTGAGGGGTAATCCAGAGTGCTGTGTCAAGAGTCAATACAGAAAATCAGTGGGGTCCTTTCAGCATGGAAATTTTCCTTGGGAGAGGTCACATTATTAGGTCTATATAGATATGTTCCAAAACACTAAGGTGTCTACTGGTTCTCTCAATTTTTCTACACAGTTCTGCCACCAGTCCTCATTGTGAGTTACACTGAAGCCACGTAAAGTGGTACAGGTGCTGTCAGCACCATCTGCTGGGTCAGTGTAACATTTTCAGGTGCTTCGTAGACCTTGAACTTTGAAATTGACCATCCAGTAATGCAGATATGTTCTGCATGAGTTTACTTCTGCTCACTCCTCTCTTTCTACTGCTAGTTCCTCTGGAAGTTGATTCTACATAAAGAATCTGATCACATAGGCATTGTATGCATTATTTGCTGAGTGGATATACAGCATTGCTATCTATTGCAGAAAGGTCAAGAGATTTCTGAGCATCATCTCCACAATGCAGGAAAAACAGCAACCAAGGGATGTCATGAATTCCTCACAGAAGGTCAGCCTTTCTATTCAGATGGGGGTACCCATCTGCTATGGAAGAATGGTTTGGAGGCTGTTCTCACATGACTTGGAATTCTTCCTTCACTTGCAGTTTCAGATTTATGCTTTTGTTCCTCCTGTCCTGTGAACTGATTACATGTAATATGCTTGGTAGGGCATGTGTGCAGACTTGGGAGTCAGTATCCCTCAGATACCTGAGAAGGGCTAGCTTGAGCTGGGGGATCTAGAGGGAAGTATGAGTGTCTGTCTACTGTGGACGCTCAGTGAATAGGACCAACAAAAATGTTCATTACCTTTCACAGAAGTGTTTCAGAGTGTGGGCAGGGAGGTTTGAAGCTACTTGTGTTTTCTGTCATCACTGGTGCATAGCCCATGACACCTAGGAAAAGTTGGAGTTAACAGAAGGGCCTAGGGAGATAGAAAGACTGTTTACTGCTACATTTGATTCTTGGCTCTTGCGTGTGTGTGCTGATGATCCACACTTGCTTCTAAGACATACCTTATGAGAGATATTATATCAGCTGGAAACCTTTATGTCTTATCAAGATATGGGTCCATGTTCTTTCCTTCTGCACTCTTGTGTGGGTCTGAGCTTCACGGGAACTACTTTGGGTGATGGCATAGGTTTTTGTGGGCTTTCCCCAGCTTGCTGCCTCTACTGTTATATGCACCTGGGTGGCTGAATTTGCCAGCCCCTCCTGTGCAGTCTAGCCGGCAAGCTGTCCCTGTTGGGAGCCAGATGTGCTTTGCTCAATTTCAAGTCGCATGTTGATGACATTTCTGGTCTCCCATATGATTAGGAACATTATTATATACCAGTGCATAAAGTCTTTGTGCAATGAACACTTTGCCATGTTAGGTTGTTTTTATAGATAGATTCTAGATGACTTGAAGCCTATAGTGTATCAATGCAAGTAGGCTCTGCATTATATACGCATTACTGTTAGGTGAGTTTGATTACTGTTGGGGTCTATTTTGTGAATCACAGAAGGGAAGTGATAAGGGTAACATCCTATGAGCCTCTGAATATGGCTCTTTGTTTCCCAGGCATTTCCCTGTACATGGTGTTCCTGACTGGTTGTGATGAGGCTAGTCATGAAACTGCAAGAGAGATGGCTGAGACAGCCTCATAACTCTAAGTACATTCCAGTAGAAGCAGATGCACTATTCACTGCAGCAGGGATTTCCCTGTTGGGTATCTCTGTGATATTCTTTCCCTCTCATTACTGGGAGGTGGATTTTTAAAAAATATACTCTGGTTACTCATCTATACTTAAATAGGTCTCTACTTCTCATGGTCACCACGGGAATTGAATAGAGGGGTCAAAACATTGAGGTTCATTAAC
>NW_025961309.1:0-31423 GCF_023159225.1 Perognathus longimembris pacificus | reverse complement strand
TTTCTTAATCTCAGTGGAGATATTTACTGATAAACAACTACGTACGCAGCATGTTCATGTCGTTCTTAAATGAGCTTTTATCTCTCTCCCCTCACCACAAATCAGATTCTTCTGAGGAGTTCCCAGTACTTTATCCTTTCCCCTGAGTAATTACCTTAACAAGCTCCAGCTGTTTTTATTCTCAAAAGGTTTACTCCTGATATATAGCTGCCTACCCCATTCATAAGTGCAGGTCCTAAATGAGCTTTTTTCCTCTTTTCCCTCACCACAATCCAGATTCTTTTGGGGAGTTACCAGAACAGTAACTATACCAGGAAGTACTTAATTTATTAAGCTACTGCTTTTCTTAATCTCAGTGGAGATATTTACTGATAAACAGCTACCTACGCAGCATGTTCATGTCGTTCCTAAATGAGCTTTTATCTCTCTCCCCCTCACCACAAATCAGATTCTTCTGAGGAGTTCCCAGTACATTATCCTTTCCCCTGTGTAATTACCTTAACAAGCTCCAGCTGTTTTATTCTCAGAAGGTTTACTCCCTGATATACTGCTGGCTACCCCCTTCGTAAGTGCAGGTCTTAAATGAGCTTTTTTCTCTGTTCCCTCACAAAAATCCGGATTCTTTGGGAGTTACCAGTACAGTAACCATACCAGGAAGTACTTAATTTATTAAGCTACTGCTTCTCTTAATCTCAGTGGAGATATTTACTGATAAACAGCTACCTACGCAGTATGTTCATGTCGTTCCTAAATGAGCTTTTTTCTCTCTCCCCTCACCACAAATCAGATTCTTCTGAATTGTTCCCAGTACTTTATCCTTTCCCCTGTGTAATTACCTTAACAAGCTCCAGCTGTTTTTATTCTCAGAAGGTTTACTCCCTGATATACAGCTGCCTACCCCCTTCGTAAGTGCAGGTCCTCAATGAGCTTTTTTCTCTGTTCCCTCACCACAATCCAGATTCTTTTGGGGAGGTAACAGTACAGTAACCATACAGGAAGTATTTAATTTATTAAGCTACTGCTTTTCTTAATCTCAGTGGAGATATTTACTGATAAAGAGCTACCTACGCAGCATGTTCATGTCGTTCCTAAATGAGCTTTTACCTCTCTTCCCCTCACCACAAATCAGATTCTTCTGAGGAGTTCCCAGTACAGTATCCTTTCCCCTGTGTAATTACCTTAACAAGCTCCAGCTGTTTTTATTCTCCGAAGGTTTGCTCCCTGATATACAGCTGCGTACCCCCTTCTTAAGTGCAGGTCCTAAATCTGTTTTTTTCTCTGTTCCCCTCACCACAATCCAGATTCTTTTGGGAGTTACCAGTACAGTAACCATACCAGGAAGTACTTAATTTATTAAGCTACTGCTTTTCTTAATCTCAGTGGAGATATTTACTGATAAACAGCTACCTACGCAGAATGTTCATGTCGTTCCTAAATGAGCTTTTTTTCTCTGTTCCCTCACCACAATCCAGATTCTTTTGGGAAGTTACCAGTACAGTATACATCCAGGAAGTACTCAATTTATTAAGCTACTGCTTTTCTTAATCTCAGTGGAGATATTTACTGATAAACAGCTACCTACACAGCATGTTCATGTCGTTCCTAAATGAGCTTTTATCTCTTTCCCCTCACCACAAATCAGATTCTTCTGAGGAGGTCCCAGTACATTATCCTTTTCCCTGTGTAATTACCTTAACAAGCCTCAGCTGTTTTTATTCTCAGAAGGTTTACTCCCTGATATACAGCTGCCTACCCCATTCGTAAGTGCAGGTCCTAAATGAGCTTTTTGCTCTGTTCCCTCACCACTATCCAGATTCTTTTGGGGAGTTACCAGTACAGTACCATACCAGGAAGTACTTAATTTATTAAGCTACTGCTTTTCTTAATCTCAGTGGAGATATTTACAGATAAACAGCTACCTACGCAGCATGTTCATGTCGTTCCTAAATGAGCTTTTATCTCTCTCCCCTCACCACAAATCAGATTCTTCTGAATTGTTCCCAGTACATTATCCTTTCCCCTGTGTAATTACCTTAACAAGCTCCAGCCGTTTTTATTCTCAGAATGTTTACTCCGTGATATACAGATGCCTACCGCCTTCGTAAGTGCAGGTCCTAATGAGCTTTTTTCTCTGTTCCCTCTCCACAATCCAGATTCTTTTGGGGAGGTACCAGTACAGTAACCGTACCAGGAAGTACTTAATTTATTTAGCTACTGCTTTTCTTAATCTCATTGGAGATATTTACTGATAAACAGCTACCTACGCAGCATGTTCATGTCGTTCCTAAATGAGCTTTTATCTCTCTCCCCTCACCACAAATCAGATTCTTCTCAGGAGTTCCCTGTACAGTATCCTTTCCCCTGTGTAATGACCTTAACAAGCTCAGCTGTTTTTATTCTCAGAACGATTACTCCCTGATATACAGCTGCCGATCCCCTTCGTAAGTACAGGTCCTAAATGAGCTTTTTTCTCTGTTCCCTCACCACAATCCAGATTCTTTTGGGGACTTACCAGTAGAGTAACCATACCAGGAAGTACTTAATTTATTAAGCTACTGCTTTTCTTAATCTCAGTGGAGATATTTACTGATAAACAGCTACCTACACAGCATGTTCATGTCGTTCCTAAATGAGCTTTTATCTCTCTCCCCTCACCACAAATCAGATTCTTCTGAGGAGTTCCCAGTATATTATCCATTCCCCTGTGTAATTACCTCAACAAGCTCCAGCTGTTTTTATTCTCAGGAGGGATACTCCCTGATATACAGCTGCCTACCCCCTTCGTAAGTGCAGGTCCTAAATGAGCTTTTTTCTCTGTTCCCTCAACACAATCCAGATTCTTTTGGGGAGTTACCAGTACAGGAACCATACCAGGAAGTACTTAATTTATTAAGCTACTGCTTTTCTTAATCTCAGTGGAGATATTTACTGATAAACAGCTACGTAACGCAGCATGTTCATGTCGTTCCTAAATGAGCTTTTATCTCTCTCCCCTCACCACAAATCAGATTCTTCTGAGGAGTTCCCAGTACATTATCCTTTCCCCTGTGTAATTACCTTAACAAGCTCCAGCTGTTTTTATTCTCAGAAGGTTTACTCCCTGATATACAGCTGCCTACCCCCTTCGTAAGTACAGGTCCTAAATGAGCTTTTTTCTCTGTTCACTCACCACAATCCAGATTCTTTTGGGAGTTACCAGTACAGTAACCATACCAGGAAGTACTTAATTTATTAAGCTACTGCTTTTCTTAATCTCAGTGGAGATATTTACTGATAAACAGCTACCTACGCAGCATGTTCATGTCGTTCCTAAATGAGCTTTTATCTCTCTCCCCCTCACCACAAATCAGATTCTTCTGAATTGTTCCCAGTACATTATCCTTTCCCCTGTGTAATTACCTTAACAAGCTCCAGCTGTTTTTATTCTTAGAAGGTTTACTCCCTGATATACAGCTGCCTACCCCCTTCGTAAGTGCAGGTCCTAAATGAGCTTTTTACTCTGTTCCCTCTCCACAGTCCAGATTCTTTTGGGTAGGTACCAGTACAGTAACCTTACCAGGAAGTACTTAATTTATTTAGCTACTGCTTTTCTTAATCTCAGTGGAAATATTTACTGATAAACAGCTACCTACGCAGCATGTTCATGTCGTTCCTAAATGAGCTTTTATCTCCCTCCCCTCAACACAAATCAGATTCTTCTGAGGAGTTCCCAGTACATTATCCTTTCTCCTGTGTAATTCCCTTAACAAGCTCCAGCTGTTTTTATTCTCAGAAATTTTTACTCCCTCATATACAGCTGCCTACCCCCTTCGTAAGTGCAGGTCCTAAATGATCTTTTTTCTCTGTTCCCTCACCACAATCCAGATTCTTTTGGGGAGTTACCAGTACAGTAACCATACCAGGAATACTTAATTTATTAAGCTACTGCTTTTCTTAATCGCAGTGGAGATATTTACTGATAAACAGCTACCTACGCAGCATGTTCATGTCGTTCCTAAATGAGCTTTTATCTCTCTCCCCCTCACCACAAATCAGATTCTTCTGAGGAGTTCCCAGTACATTATCCTTTCCCCTGTGTAATTACCTTAACAAGCTCCAGCGGTTTTTATTCTCAGAAGGTTTACTCCTGATATACAGCTGTCTACCCCTTTCGTAAGTGCAGGTCCTAAATGAGCTTTTTTCTCTGTTCCCTCTCCACAATCCAGATTCTTTTGGGGAGGTACCAGTACAGTAACCATACCAGGAAGTACTTAATTTATTAAGCTACTGCTTTTCTTAATCTCAGTGGAGATATTTACTGATAAACAGCTACCTATGCAGCATGTTCATGTCGTTCCTAAATGAGCTTTTTTCTCTGTTCCCCTCACCACAATCCAGATTCTTTTGGGGAGTTACCAGTACAATATCCATACCAGGAAGTACTTAATTTATTAAGCTACGGCTTTTCTTAATCTCAGTGGAGATATTTACTGATAAACAGCTACCTACGCAGCATGTTCATGTAGTTCCTAAATGAGCTTTTATCTCTCTCCCCCTCACCACAAATCAGATTCTTCTGAGGAGTTCCCAGTACATTATCCTTTCCCCTGTGTAATTACCTTAACAAGCTCCAGCTGTTTTTATCCTCAGAAGGTTTACTCCCTGATATACAGCTGCCTACCCCCTTCGTAAGTGCAGGACCTAAATGAGCTTATTTTCTCTGTTCCCTCAACACAATCCAGATTCTTTTGGGGAGTTACCAGTACAGTAACCATAAGAGGAAGTACTTAATTTATTAAGCTACTGCTTTTCTTAATCTCAGTGGAGATATTTACTGATAAACAGCTACCTACGCAGCATGTTCATGTCGTTCCTAAATGAGCTTTTATCTCTCTCCCCTCACCACAAATCAGATTCTTCTGAGGAGTTCCCAGTACATTATCCTTTCCCCTGTGTAATTACCTTAACAAGCTCCAGCTGTTTTTATTCTCAGAAGGTTTACTCCCTGATATACAGCTGCCTACCCCATTGGTAAGTGCAGGTCCTAAATGAGCTTTTTTCTCTGTTCCCTCACCACAATCCAGATTCTTTTGGGGAGATACCAGTACAGTAACCATACCAGGAAGTACTTAATTCATTAAGCTACTGCTTTTCTTAATCTCAGTGGAGATATTTACTGATAAACAGCTACCTACGCAGCATGTTCATGTCGTTCCTAATGAGCTTCTTTCACTCTCCACTCACCACAAATCAGATTCTTCTGAGGAGTTCCCAGTACATTATCCTTTCCCCTGTGTAATTACCTTAACAAGCTCCAGCTGTTTTTATTCTCAGAAGGTTTACTCCCTGATATACTGCGGTCTACCCCCTTCGTAAGTGCAGGTCTTAATGAGCTTTTTTCTCTGTCCCTCACCACAATCCAGAATCTTTTGGGGAGTTACCAACACAGTAACCATACCAGGAAGTACTTAATTTATTAAGCTACTGCTGTTCTTAATCTCAGTTTAGATATTTACTGATAAACAGCTACCTAGGCAGCATGTTCATGTCGTTACTAAAGGAGCTTTTATCTCTCTCCCCTCACAACAAATCAGATTCTTCTGAGGAGTTCCCAGTACATTATCCTTTCCCCTGTGTAATTACCTTAACAAGCTCCAGTTTTTTTATTCTCAGAAGGTTTACTCCCTGATATACAGCTGCCTACCCCCTTCGTAAGTGCAGGTCCTAAATGAGCTTTTTTCTCTGTTCCCTCACCACAATCCAGATTCTTTTGGGGAGTTACCAGTACAGTAACCATACCAGGAATTACTTAATTTATTAAGCTACTGCTGTTCTTAATCTCAGTGGAGATATTTACTGATAAACAGTTACCTACGCAGCATGTTCATGTCGTTCCTAAATGAGCTTTTATCTCTCTCCCCTCACCACAAATCAGATTCTTCTGAGGAGTTCCCAGTACATTATCCTTTCCCTGTGTAATTACCTTAACAAGCTCCAGCTGTTTTTATTCTCAGAAGGTTTACTCCCTGATATACAGCTGCCTACCCCCTTCGTAAGTGCAGGTCCTAAATGAGCTTTTTTCTCTGTTCCCTCACCACAATCCAGATTCTTTTGGGGAGTTACCAGTACAGTAACCATACCAGGAAGTACTTAATTTATTAAGCTACTGCTTTTCTTAATCTCAGTGGAGATATTTACTGATAAACAACTACGTACGCAGCATGTTCATGTCGTTCTTAAATGAGCTTTTATCTCTCTCCCCTCACCACAAATCAGATTCTTCTGAGGAGTTCCCAGTACTTTATCCTTTCCCCTGAGTAATTACCTTAACAAGCTCCAGCTGTTTTTATTCTCAGAAGGTTTACTCCCTGATATATAGCTGCCTACCCCATTCATAAGTGCAGGTCCTAAATGAGCTTTTTTCTCTTTTCCCTCACCACAATCCAGATTCTTTTGGGGAGTTACCAGAACAGTAACTATACCAGGAAGTACTTAATTTATTAAGCTACTGCTTTTCTTAATCTCAGTGGAGATATTTACTGATAAACAGCTACCTACGCAGCATGTTCATGTCGTTCCTAAATGAGCTTTTATCTCTCTCCCCCTCACCACAAATCAGATTCTTCTGAGGAGTTCCCAGTACATTATCCTTTCCCCTGTGTAATTACCTTAACAAGCTCCAGCTGTTTTTATTCTCAGAAGGTTTACTCCCTGATATACTGCTGGCTACCCCCTTCGTAAGTGCAGGTCTTAAATGAGCTTTTTTCTCTGTTCCCTCACAAAAATCCGGATTCTTTGGGGAGTTACCAGTACAGTAACCATACCAGGAAGTACTTAATTTATTAAGCTACTGCTTCTCTTAATCTCAGTGGAGATATTTACTGATAAACAGCTACCTACGCAGTATGTTCATGTCGTTCCTAAATGAGCTTTTATCTCTCTCCCCTCACCACAAATCAGATTCTTCTGAATTGTTCCCAGTACTTTATCATTTCCCCTGTGTAATTACCTTAACAAGCTCCAGCTGTTTTTATTCTCAGAAGGTTTACTCCCTGATATACAGCTGCCTACCCCCTTCGTAAGTGCAGGTCTCAATGAGCTTTTTTCTCTGTTCCCTCACCACAATCCAGATTCTTTTGGGGAGGTAACAGTACAGTAACCATACCAGGAAGTATTTAATTTATTAAGCTACTGCTTTTCTTAATCTCAGTGGAGATATTTACTGATAAAGAGCTACCTACGCAGCATGTTCATGTCGTTCCTAAATGAGCTTTTACCTCTCTCCCCTCACCACAAATCAGATTCTTCTGAGGAGTTCCCAGTACAGTATCCTTTCCCCTGTGTAATTACCTTAACAAGCTCCAGCTGTTTTTATTCTCCGAAGGTTGCTCCCTGATATACAGCTGCGTACCCCCTTCTTAAGTGCAGGTCCTAAATCTGTTTTTTTCTCTGTTCCCTCACCACAATCCAGATTCTTTTGGGGAGTTACCAGTACAGTAACCATACCAGGAAGTACTTAATTTATTAAGCTACTGCTTTTCTTAATCTCAGTGGAGATATTTACTGATAAACAGCTACCTACGCAGAATGTTCATGTCGTTCCTAAATGAGCTTTTTTCTCTGTTCCCTCACCACAATCCAGATTCTTTTGGGAAGTTACCAGTACAGTATACATCCCAGGAAGTACTCAATTTATTAAGCTACTGCTTTTCTTAATCTCAGTGGAGATATTTACTGATAAACAGCTACCTACACAGCATGTTCATGTCGTTCCTAAATGAGCTTTTATCTCTTTCCCCTCACCACAAATCAATTCTTCTGAGGAGTCCCAGTACATTATCCTTTTCCCTGTGTAATTACCTTAACAAGCCTCAGCTGTTTTTTATTCTCAGAAGGTTTACTCCCTGATATACAGCTGCCTACCCCCTTCGTAAGTGCAGGTCCTAAATGAGCTTTTTGCTCTGTTCCCTCACCACTATCCAGATTCTTTTGGGGAGTTACCAGTACAGTAACCATACCAGGAAGTACTTAATTTATTAAGCTACTGCTTTTCTTAATCTCAGTGGAGATATTTACAGATAAACAGCTACCTACGCAGCATGTTCATGTCGTTCCTAAATGAGCTTTTATCTCTCTCCCCTCACCACAAATCAGATTCTTCTGAATTGTTCCCAGTACATTATCCTTTCCCCTGTGTAATTACCTTAACAAGCTCCAGCCGTTTTTATTCTCAGAATGTTTACTCGTGATATACAGATGCCTACCGCCTTCGTAAGTGCAGGTCCTAAATGAGCTTTTTTCTCTGTTCGCTCTCCAAAATCCAGATTCTTTTGGGGAGGTACCAGTACAGTAACCGTACCAGGAAGTACTTAATTTATTAGCTACTGCTTTTCTTAATCTCATTGGAGATATTTACTGATAAACAGCTACCTACGCAGCATGTTCATGTCGTTCCTAAATGAGCTTTTATCTCTCTCCCCTCACCACAAATCAGATTCTTCTCAGGAGTTCCCTGTACAGTAATCCTTTCCCCTGTGTAATGACCTTAACAAGCTCCAGCTGTTTTTATTCTCAGAACGATTACTCCCTGATATACAGCTGCCGATCCCCTTCGTAAGTACAGGTCCTAAATGAGCTTTTTTCTCTGTTCCCTCACCACAATCCAGATTCTTTTGGGGACTTACCAGTAGAGTAACCATACCAGGAAGTACTTAATTTATTAAGCTACTGCTTTTCTTAATCTCAGTGGAGATATATACTGATAAACAGCTACCTACACAGCATGTTCATGTCGTTCCTAAATGAGCTTTTATCTCTCTCCCCTCACCACAAATCAGATTCTTCTGAGGAGTTCCCAGTATATTATCCATTCCCCTGTGTAATTACCTTAACAAGCTCCAGCTGTTTTTATTCTCAGGAGGGATACTCCCCTGATATACAGCTGCCTACCCCCTTCGTAAGTGCAGGTCCTAAATGAGCTTTTTTCTCTGTTCCCTCAACACAATCCAGATTCTTTTGGGGAGTTACCAGTACAGGAACCATACCAGGAAGTACTTAATTTATTAAGCTACTGCTTTTCTTAATCTCAGTGGAGATATTTACTGATAAACAGCTACGTACGCAGCATGTTCATGTCGTTCCTAAATGAGCTTTTATCTCTCTCCCCTCACCACAAATCAGATTCTTCTGAGGAGTTCCCAGTACATTATCCTTTCCCCTGTGTAATTACCTTAACAAGCTCCAGCTGTTTTTATTCTCAGAAGGTTTACTCCCTGATATACAGCTGCCTACCCCCTTCGTAAGTACAGGTCCTAAATGAGCTTTTTTCTCTGTTCACTCACCACAATCCAGATTCTTTTGGGGAGTTACCAGTACAGTAACCATACCAGGAAGTACTTAATTTATTAAGCTACTGCTTTTCTTAATCTCAGTGGAGATATTTACTGATAAACAGCTACCTACGCAGCATGTTCATGTCGTTCCTAAATGAGCTTTTATCTCTCTCCCCTCACCACAAATCAGATTCTTCTGAATTGTTCCCAGTACATTATCCTTTCCCCTGTGTAATTACCTTAACAAGCTCCAGCTGTTTTTATTCTTAGAAGGTTTACTCCCCTGATATACAGCTGCCTACCCCCTTCGTAAGTGCAGGTCCTAAATGAGCTTTTTTCTCTGTTCCCTCTCCACAGTCCAGATTCTTTTGGGTAGGTACCAGTACAGTAACCATACCAGGAAGTACTTAATTTATTTAGCTACTGCTTTTCTTAATCTCAGTGGAAATATTTACTGATAAACAGCTACCTACGCAGCATGTTCATGTCGTTCCTAAATGAGCTTTTATCTCCCTCCCCTCAACACAAATCAGATTCTTCTGAGGAGTTCCCAGTACATTATCCTTTCTCCTGTGTAATTCCCTTAACAAGCTCCAGCTGTTTTTATTCTCAGAAATTTTACTCCCTCATATACAGCTGCCTACCCCCTTCGTAAGTGCAGGTCCTAAATGAGCTTTTTTTCTCTGTTCCCTCACCACAATCCAGATTCTTTTGGGGAGTTACCAGTACAGTAACATACCAGGAATACTTAATTTATTAAGCTACTGCTTTTCTTAATCGCAGTGGAGATATTTACTGATAAACAGCTACCTACGCAGCATGTTCATGTCGTTCCTAAATGAGCTTTTATCTCTCTCCCCTCACCACAAATCAGATTCTTCTGAGGAGTTCCAGTACATTATCCTTTCCCCTGTGTAATTACCTTAACAAGCTCCAGCGGTTTTTATTCTCAGAAGGTTTACTCCCTGATATACAGCTGTCTACCCCTTTCGTAAGTGCAGGTCCTAAATGAGCTTTTTTCTCTGTTCCCTCTCCACAATCCAGATTCTTTTGGGGAGGTACCAGTACAGTAACCATACCAGGAAGTACTTAATTTATTAAGCTACTGCTTTTCTTAATCTCAGTGGAGATATTTACTGATAAACAGCTACCTATGCAGCATGTTCATGTCGTTCCTAAATGAGCTTTTTTCTCTGTTCCCTCACCACAATCCAGATTCTTTTGGGAGTTACCAGTACAATATCCATACCAGGAAGTACTTTATTTATTAAGCTACTGCTTTTCTTAATCTCAGTGGAGATATTTACTGATAAACAGCTAGGTATGCAGCATGTTCATGTCGTTCCTAAATGAGCTTTTATCGCTCTCCCCTCACCACAAATCAGATTCTTCTGAGTAGTTTCCAGTACAATATCCTTTCCCCTGTGTAATTACCTTAACAAACTCCAGCTGTTTTTATTCTCAGAAGGTTTACTCCCTGATATACAGCTGCCTACCCCCTTCGTAAGTGCAGGTCCTAAATGAGCTTTTTTCTCTGTTCCCTCACCACAATAAAGATTCTTTTGGGGAGTTACCAGTACAGTAACCATACCAGGAAGTACTTAATTTATTAAGCTACTGCTTTTCTTAATCTCAGTGGAGATATTTACTGATAAACAGCTACGTACGCAGCATGTTCATGTCGTTCATAAATGAGCATTTCTCTCTCTCCCCTCACCACAAATCAGATTCTTCTGAGGAGTTCCCAGTACATTATCCTTTCCCCTGTGTAATTACCTTAACAAGCTCCAGCTGTTTTTATTCTCAGAAGGTTTACTCCCTGATATACAGCTGCCTACCCCCTTCGTAAGTGCAGGTCCTAAATGAGCTTTTTTCTCTGTTCCCTCACCACAATCCAGATTCTTTTGGGGAGTTACCAGTACAGTAACCATACCAGGAAGTACTTAATTTATTAAGCTACTGCTTTTCTTAATCTCAGTGGAGATATTTACTGATAAACAGCTACCTACGCAGCATGTTCATGTCTTGCCTAAATGAGCTTTTATCTCTCTCCCCTCACCACAAATCAGATTCTTCTGAGGAGTTCCCAGTACATTATCATTTCCCCTGTGTAATTACCTTAACAAGCTCCAGCTGTTCTTATTCTCAGAAGGTTTACTCCCTGATATACAGCTGCCTACCACCTTCGTAAGTGCAGGTCCTAAATGAGCTTTTTTCTCTGTTCCCTCACCACAATCCAGATTCTTTTGGGAGTTACCAGTACAGTAACCATACCAGGAAGTACTTAATTTATTAAGCTACTGCTTTTCTTAATCTCAGTGGAGATATTTACTGATAAACAGCTACCTACGCAGCATGTTCATGTCGTTCCTAAATGAGCTTTTTTCTCTGTTCCCTCACCACAATCCAGATTCTTTTGGGGAGTTACCAGTACAGTATCCATACCAGGAAGTACTTAATTTATTAAGCTGCTGCTTTTCTTAATCTCAGTGGAGATATTTACGGATAAAACAGCTATGTATGCAGCATGTTCATGTCGTTCCTAAATGACCTATTATCTCTCTATCCTCACCCACAAATCAGATTCTTCTGAGGAGTTCCCAGTACATTATCCCTTCCCCTGTGTAATTACCTTAACAAGCTCCAGCTGTTTTTATTCTCAGAAGCGATACTCCCTGATATACAGGTGCCTACCCCCTTCGTAAGTGCAGGTCCTAAATGAACTTTTTTCTCTGTTCCCTCACAAAAATCCGTATTCTTTGGGGAGTTACCAGTACAGTAACCATACCAGGAAGTACTTAATTTATTAAGCTGCTGCTTTTCTTAATCTCAGTGGAGATATTTACTGATAAACAGCTACCTATGCAGCACTTTCATGTCGTTCCTAAATGAGCTTTTTTCTCTGTTCACTCACCACAATCCAGATTCTTTTGGGAAGTTACCAGTACAATATCCATACCAGGAAGTACTTAATTTATTAAGCTACTGCTTTTCTTAATCTCAGTGGAGATATTTACTGATAAACAGCTACCTACGCAGCATGTTCATGTCGTTCCTAAATGAGCTTTTATCTCTCTCCTCTCACCACAAATCAGATTCTTCTGAGGAGTTCCCAGTACATTATCCTTTCCCCTGTGTAATTACCTTAACAAGCTCCAGCTTTTTTTTATCTCAGAGGTTTACTCCCTGATATACAGCTGCCTACCCCCTTCGTAAGTGCAGGTCCTAAATGAGCTTTTTTCTCTGTTCCCTCACCACAATCCAGATTCTTTTGGGGAGGTACCAGTACAGTAACCATACCAGGAAGTACTTAATTTAATAAGCTACTGCTTTTCTTAATCTCAGTGGAGATATTTACTGTTAAACTGCTACCTACGCAGCATGATCATGTCGTTCCTAAATGAGCTTTTTTTCTGTTCCCCATCACCACAATCCAGATTCTTTTGGGGAGTTACCAGTACAGTATCCATACCAGGAAGTACTTAATTTATTAAGCTGCTGCTTTTCTTAATCTCAGTGGAGATATTTACGGATAAACAGCTACGTACGCAGCATGTTCATGTCGTTCCTAAATGAGCTTTTATCTCTCTCCCCCTCATCACAAATCAGATTCTTCTGAGGATTTCCCAGTACATTATCCTTTCCCCTGTGTAATTACCTTAACAAGCTCCAGCTGTTTTTATTCTCAGAAGGTTTACTCCCTGATATACAGCTGCCTACCCCCCTTTGTAAGTGCAGGTCCTAAATGAGCTTTTTTCTCTGTTCCCTCACAAAAATCCGGATTCTTTGGGAGTTACCAGTACAGTAACCATACCAGGAAGTACTTAATTTATTAAGCTACTGCTTTTCTTAATCTCAGTGGAGATATTACTGATAAACAGCTACCTATGCAGCATGTTCATGTCGTTCCTAAATGAGCTTTTTTCTCTGTTCCCTCACCACAATCCAGATTCTTTTGGGGAGTTACCAGTACAATATCCTTACCAGGAAGTACTTAATTTATTAAGCTACTGCTTTTCTTAATCTCAGTGGAGATATTTACTGATAAACAGCTACGTATGCAGCATGTTCATGTCGTTCCTAAATGAGCTTTTATCGCTCCTCCCTCACCACAAATCAGATTCTTCTGAGGAGTTTCCAGTACATTATCCTTTCCCCTGTGTAATTACCTTAAAAAGCCCCAGCTGTTTTTATTCTCAGAAGGTTTACTCCCTGATATACAGCTGCCTACCCCCTTCGTAAGTGCAGGTCTTAAATGAGCTTTTTTCTCTGTTCCCTCACCACAATCCAGATTCTTTTGGGGAGTTACCAGTACAGTAACCATACCAGGAAGTACTTAATTTATTAAGCTACTGCTTTTCTTAATCTCAGTGGAGATATTTACTGATATACAGCTACCTACGCAGCATGTTCATGTCGTTCCTAAATGAGCTTTTATCTCTCTCCCCTCACCACAAATCAGATTCTTCTGAGGAGTTCCCAGTACATTATCCTTTCCCCTGTGTAATTACCTTAACAAGCTCCAGCAGTTTTTATTCTCAGAAGGCTTACTCCTGATATACAGCTGGCTACCCCCTTCGTAAGTGCAGGTCATAAATGAGCTTTTTCCTCTGTTCCCTCACCACAATCCAGATTATTTGGGGAGTTACCAGTACAGTATCCATACAGGAAGTACTTAATTTATTATGCTACTGCTTTTCTTAATCTCAGTGGAGATATTTACTGATATACAGCTACCTACGCAGCATGTTCATGTCGTTCCTAAATGAGCTTTTATCTCTCTCCCCTCACCACAAATCAGATTCTTCTGAGGAGTTCCCAGTACATTATCCTTTCCCCTGTGTAATTACCTTAACAAGCTCCAGCAGTTTTTATTCTCAGAAGGCTTACTCCCTGATATACAGCTGGCTACCCCCTTCGTAAGTGCAGGTCATAAATGAGCTTTTTTCCTCTGTTCCCTCACCACAATCCAGATTATTTGGGGAGTTACCAGTACAGTAACCATACCAGGAAGTACTTAATTAATTAAGCTACTGCTTTTCTTAGTCTCAGTGGAGATATTTACTGATAAACCGCTACCTACGCAGCATGTTCATGTCGTTCCTAAATGAGCTTTTATCTCTCTCCTCTCACCACAAATCAGATTCTTATGAGGAGTTCCCAGTACATTATCCTTTCCCCTGTGTAATTACCCTAACTAGCTCCAGCTGTTTTTATTCTCAGAAGGTTTACTCCCTGATATACAGCTGCCTACCACATTCGTAAGTGCAGGTCCTAAATGAGCTTTTTTCTCTGTTCCCTCACCACAATTCAGATTCTTTTGGGGAGTTGCCAGTACAGTAACCATACCAGGAAGTACTTAATTTATTAAGCTACTGCTTTTCTTAATCTCAGTGGAGATATTTACTGATAAACAGCTACCTACGCAGCATGTTCATGTCGTTCCTAAATGAGCTTTTATCGCTCTCCCCTCACCACAAATCAGATTCTTCTGAGGAGTTCCCAGTACATTATCCTTTCCCCTGTGTAATTACCTTAACAAGCTCCAGCTGTTTTTATTCTCAGAAGGTTTACTCCCTGATGTACAGCTGCCTAACCCCTTCGTAAGTGCAGGTCCTAAATGAACTTTTTTCTCTGTTCCCTCACAAAAATCCGGATTCTTTGGGGAGTTACCAGTTACAGTAACCATACCAGGAAGTACTTAATTTATTAAGCTGCTGCTTTTCTTAATCTCAGTGGAGATATTTACTGATAAACAGCTACCTATGCAGCACGTTCATGTCGTTCCTAAATGAGCTTTTTTCTCTGTTCCCTCACCACAATCCAGATTCTTTTGGGGAGTTACCAGTACAATATCCATACCAGGAAGTACTTAATTTATTAAGCTACTGCTTTTCTTAATCTCAGTGGAGATATTTACTGATAAACAGCTACCTACGCAGCATGGTCATGTCGTTCCTAAATGAGCTTTTATCTCTCTCCCCTCACCACAAATCAGATTCTTCTGAGGAGTTTCCAGTACATTATCCTTTACCCTGTGTAATTACCTTAACAAGGTCCAGCTGTTTTTTATTCTCAGAAGGTTTACTCCCTGATATACAGCTGCCTACCCCCTTCGTAAGTGCAGGTCCTAAATGAGCTTTTTTCTCTGTTTCCCTCACCACAATCCAGATTCTTTTGGGGAGTTACCAGTACAGTAACCATACCAGGAAGTACTTAATTTATTAAGCTACTGCTTTTCTTAATCTCAGTGGAGATATTTACTGATAAACTGCTACCTACGCAGCATGTTCATGTCCTTCCTAAATGAGCTTTTTTTCTGTTCCCTCAACACAATCCAGATTCTTTTGGGGAGTTACCAGTACAGTATCCATACCAGGAAGTACTTAATTTATTAAGCTGCTGCTTTTCTTAATCTCAGTGGAGATATTTACGGATAAACAGCTACGTACGCAGCATGTTCATGTCGTTCCTAAATGAGCTTTTATCTCTCTCCCCTCATCACAAATCAGATTCTTCTGAGGATTTCCCAGTACATTATCCTTTCCCCTGTGTAATTACCTTAACAAGCTCCAGCTGTTTTTATTCTCAGAAGGGTTTACTCCCTGATATACAGCTGCCTACCCCCTTCGTAAGTGCAGGTCCTAAATGAGCTTTTTTCTCTGTTCCCTCACCACAATCCAGATTCTTTTGGGGAGTTACCAGTACAGTATCCATACCAGGAAGTACTTAATTTATTAAGCTACTGCTTTTCTTAATCTCAGTGTAGATATTTACTGATAAACAGCTACCTATGCAGCATGTTCATGTCGTTCCTAAATGAGCTTTTTTCTCTGTTCCCTCACCACAATCCAGATTCTTTTGGGGAGTTACCAGTACAATGTCCATACCAGGAAGTATTAATTTATTAAGCTACTGCTTTTCTTAATCTCAGTGGAGATATTTACTGATAAACAGCTACGTATGCAGCATGTTCATGTCGTTCCTCAATGAACTTTTATCGCTCTCCCCTCACACAAATCAGATTCTTCTGAGGAGTTTCCAGTACATTATCCTTTCCCCTTTGTAATTACCTTAACAAGCCCCAGCTGTTTTTTATTCTCAGAAGGTGTTACTCCCTGATATACAGCTGCCTACCCCCTTCGTAAGTGCAGGTCCTAAATGAGCTTTTTTCTCTGTTCCCTCACCACAATCCAAATTCTTCTGGGGAGTTACCAGTACAGTATCCATACCAGGAAGTACTTAATTTATTAAGGTACTGCTTTTCTTAATCTCAGTGGAGATATTTACTGATATACAGCTACCTACGCAGCATGTTCATGTCGTTCCCAAATGAGCTTTTATCTCTCTCCCCTCACCACAAATCAGATTCTTCTGAGGAGTTCCCAGTACATTATCCTTTCCCCTGTGTAATTACCTTAACAAGCTCCAGCTGTTTTTATTCTCAGAAGGCTTACTCCCTGATATACAGCTGGCTACCCCCCTTCGTATGTGCAGGTCATAAATGAGCTTTTTTCTCTGTTCCCTCACCACAATCCAGATTATTTGGGGAGTTACCAGTACAGTATCCATACCAGGAAGTACTTTATTTATTAAGCTACTGCTTTTCTTAATCTCAGTGGAGATATTTACTGATAAACAGCTACCTACGCAGCATGTTCATGTCGTTCCTAATGAGCTTTTATCTCTCTCCCCTCACCACAAATCAGATTCTACTGAGGAGTTCCCAGTACATTATCCTTTCCCCTGTGTAATTACGTTTAGAAGCTCCAGCTGTTTTTATTCTCAGAAAAGTTTACTCCCTGATATACAGCTGCCTACCCCCTTCGTAAGCGCAGGTCCTAAATGAGCTTTTTTCTCTGTTCCCTCACCACAATGCAGATTCTTTTGGGGAGTTACCAGTACAGTAACCATACCAGGAAGTACTTAATTTATTAAGGTACTGCTTTTCTTAATCTCAGTGGAGATATATACTGATAAACAGCTACCTATGCAGCATTTTCATGTCGTTCCTAAATGAGCTTTTATCTCTCTCCCCTCACCACAAATCAGATTCTTCTGAGGAGTTCCCAGTAAATTATCCTTTCCCCTGTGTAATTACCTTAACAAGCTCCAGCTTTTTTTATTCTCAGAAGGTTTACTCCCTGATATACAGCTGCCTACCCCCTTCGTAAGTGCAGGTACTAAATGAGCTTTTTTCTCTGTTCCCTCACCACAATCCAGATTCTTTTGGGAGTTACCAGTACAGTAACCATACCAGGAAGCACTCAATTTATTAAGCTAATGCTTTCTTAATCTCAGTGGAGATATTTACTGATAAACAGCTACCTACGCAGCATGTTCATGTCATTCCTAAATGAGCTTTTATCTCTCCCTGCTCACCACGAATCAGATTCTTCAGAGGAGTTCCCAGTACCCTTATCCTTTCCCCTGTGTAATTACCTTAACAAGCTCCAGCTGTTTTTATTCTCAGAAGGTTTACTCCCTGGTATACAGCTGCCTACCCCCTTCGTAAGTGCAGGTCCTAAATGAGCTTTTTTCTCTGTTCCTAACCACATTCCAGATTCTTTTGGGGAGTTACCAGTACAGTAACCATACCAGGAGGTACTTAATTTAATAAGCTACTGCTTTTCTTAATCTCAGTGGAGATATTTACTGATAAACAGCTACCTACGCAGCATGTTCATGTCGTTCGTAAATGAGCTTTTATCTCTCTCCCGCACCACAAATCAGATTCTTCTGAATTGTTCCCAGTACATTATCCTTTCCCCTGTGTAATTACCTTAACAAGCTCCAGCTGTTTTATTCTCAGAATGTTTACTCCGTGATATACAGATGCCTACCACCTTCGTAAGTGCAGGTCCTAAATGAGCTTTTTTTCCTCTGTTCCCTCTCCACAATCCAGATTCTTTTGGGAGGTACCAGTACAGTAACCATACCAGGAAGTACTTAATTTATTAAGCTACTGCTTTTCTTAATCTCAGTGGAGATATTTACTGATAAACAGCTACCTATGCAGCATGTTCATGTCGTTCCTAAATGAGCTTTTTTCTCTGTTCCCTCACCACAATCCAGATTCTTTTGGGGAGTTACCAGTACAATATCCATACCAGGAAGTACTTAATTTATTAAGCTACTGCTTTTCTTAATCTCAGTGGAGATATTTACTGATAAACAGCTACGTACGCAGCATGTTCATGTCGTTCATAAATGAGCATTTCTCTCTCTCCCCTCACCACAAATCAGATTCTTCTGAGGAGTTCCCAGTACATTATCCTTTCCCCTGTGTAATTACCTTAACAAGTTCCAGCTGTTTTTATTCTCAGAAGGTTTACTCCCTGATATACAGCTGCCTACCCCTTCGTAAGTGCAGGTCCTAAATGAGCTTTTTTCTCTGTTCCCTCACCACAATCCAGATTCTTTTGGGGAGTTACCAGTACAGTAACCATACCAGGAAGTACTTAATTTATTAACCTACTGCTTTTCTTAATCTCAGTGAGATATTTACTGATAAACAGCTACCTACGCAGCATGTTCATGTCTTGCCTAAATGAGCTTTAATCTCTCTCCCCTCACCACAAATCAGATTCTTCTGAGGAGTTCCCAGTACATTATCCTTTCCCCTGTGTAATTACCTTAACAAGCTCCAGCTGTTTTTATTCTCAGAAGGTTTACTCCCTGATATACAGCTGCCTACACCTTCGTAAGTGCAGGTCCTAAATGAGCTTTTTCTGTGTTCCCTCACCACAATCCAGATTCTTTTGGGGAGTTACCAGTACAGTAACCATACCAGGAAGTACTTAATTTATTAAGCTACTGCTTTTCTTAATCTCAGTGGAGATATTTACTGATAAACAGCTACCTACGCAGCATGTTCATGTCGTTCCTAAATGAGCTATTTTCTCTGTTCCCTCACCACAATCCAGATTCTTTTGGGGAGTTACCAGTACAGTATCCATACCAGGAAGTACTTAATTTATTAAGCTGCTGCTTTTCTTAATCTCAGTGGAGATATTTACCGATAAACCGCTACGTATGCAGCATGTTCATGTCGTTCCTAAATGACCTATTATCTCTCGATCCTCACCACAAATCAGATTCTTCTGAGGAGTTCCCAGTACATTATCCTTTCCCCTGTGTAATTACCTTAACAAGCTCCAGCTGTTTTTTATTCTCAGAAGCGATACTCCCCTGATATACAGCTGCCTACCCCCTTCGTAAGTGCAGGTCCTAAATGAACTTTTTTCTCTGTTCCTCACAAAAATCCGGATTCTTTGGGGAGTTACCAGTACAGTAACCATACCAGGAAGTACTTAATTTATTAAGCTGCTGCTTTTCTTAATCTCAGTGGAGATATTTACTGATAAAACAGCTACCTATGCAGCACGTTCATGTCGTTCCTAAATGAGCTTTTTTCTCTGTTCCCTCACCACAATCCAGATTCTTTTGGGAAGTTACCAGTACAATTTCCATACCAGGAAGTACTTAATTTATTAAGCTACTGCTTTTCGTAATCTCAGTGGAGATATTTACTGATAAACAGCTACCTACGCAGCATGTCATCTCGTTCCTAAATGAGCTTTTATCTCTCTCCTCTCACCACAAATCAGATTCTTCTGAGGAGTTCCCAGTACATTATCCTTTCCCCTGTGTAATTACCTTAACAAGCTCCAGCTGTTTTTATTCTCAGAAGTTTACTCCCTGATATACAGCTGCCTACCCCCTTCGTAGTGCAGGTCCTAAATGAGCTTTTTTCTCTGTTCCCTCACAAAAATCCGGATTCTTTGGGGAGTTACCAGTACAGTAACCATACCAGGAAGTACTTAATTTATTAAGCTACTGCTTTTCTTAATCTCAGTGGAGATATTTACTGATAAACAGCTACGTATGCAGCATGTTCATGTCGTTCCTAAATGAGCTTTTATCGCTCTCCCCTCACCACAAATCAGATTCTTCTGAGGAGTTTCCAGTACATTATCCTTTCCCCTGTGTAATTACCTTAAAAAGCCCCAGCTGTTTTTATTCTCAGAAGGTTTACTCCCTGATATACAGCTGCTACCCCCTTCGTAAGTGCAGGTCCTAAATGAGCTTTTTTCTCTGTTCCTCACCACAATCCAGATTCTTTTGGGGAGTTACCAGTACAGTAACCATACCAGGAAGTACTTAATTTATTAAGCTACTGCTTTTTCTTAATCTCAGTGGAGATATTTACTGATATACAGCTACCTACGCAGCATGTTCATGTCGTTCCTAAATGAGCTTTTATCTCTCTCCCCTCACCACAAATCAGATTCTTCTGAGGGAGTTCCCAGTACATTATCCTTTCCCCTGTGTAATTACCTTAACAAGCTCCAGCTGTTTTTATTCTCAGAAGGCTTACTCCCTGATATACAGCTGGCTACCCCCTTCGTAAGTGCAGGTCATAAATGAGCTTTTTCCTCTGTTCCCTCACCACAATCCAGATTATTTGGGGAGTTACCAGTACAGTATCCATACCAGGAAGTACTTAATTTATTAAGCTACTGCTTTTCTTAATCTCAGTGGAGATATTTACTGATAAACAGCTACCTACGCAGCATGTTCATTTCGTTCCTAAATGAGCTTTTATCTCTCTCCCCTCACCACAAATCAGATTCTACTGATGAGTTCCCTGTACATTATCCTTTCCCCTGTGTAATTACGTTTAGAAGCTCCAGCTGTTTTTATTCTCAGAAAGTTTACTCCCTGACATACAGCTGCCTACCCCCTTCGTAAGTGCAGGTCCCAAATGAGCTTTTTTCACTGTTCCCTCACCACAATCCAGATTCTTTGGGGAGTTACCAGTACAGTAACCATACCAGGAAGTACTTAATTAATTAAGCTACTGCTTTTCTTAGTCTCAGTGGAGATATTTACTGATAAACCGCTACCTACGCAGCATGTTCATGTCGTTCCTAAATGAGCTTTTATCTCTCTCCTCTCACCACAAATCAGATTCTTATGAGGAGTTCCCAGTACATTATCCTTTCCCCTGTGTAATTACCCTAACTAGCTCCAGCTGTTTTTATTCTCAGAAGGTTTACTCCCTGATATACAGCTGCCTACCACATTCGTAAGTGCAGGTCCTAAATGAGCTTTTTTCTCTGTTCCCTCACCACAATCCAGATTCTTTTGGGGAGTTGCCAGTACAGTAACCATACCAGGAAGTACTTCGTTTATTAAGCTACTGCTTTTCTTAATCTCAGTGGAGA
Organism: Perognathus longimembris pacificus; assembly: GCF_023159225.1. Taxonomy (NCBI): domain Eukaryota; kingdom Metazoa; phylum Chordata; class Mammalia; order Rodentia; family Heteromyidae; genus Perognathus; species Perognathus longimembris. Next base: position 9,882 of record NW_025961309.1, on the reverse strand, counting down.
TATTTACTGATAAACAGCTACGTATGCAGCATGTTCATGTCGTTCCTAAATGAGCTTTTATCTCTCTCCCCTCATCACAAATCAGATTCTTCTGAAGATTTCTCAGTACATTATCCTTTCCCCTGTGTAATTACCTTAACAAGCTCCTGCTGTTTTTGTTCTCAGAAGGTTTACTCCCTGATATACAACTGCCTACCCCCTTCTTAAGTGCAGGTCCTAAATGAGCTTTTTTCTCTGTTCCCTCATTACAATCCTGATTCTTTTGGGGAGTTAGCAGTACAGTAACCATACCAGGAAGTACTTAATTTATTAAGCTACTGCTTTTCTTAATCTCAGTGGAGATATTTACTGATAAGCAGCTACCTACGCAGCACGTTCATGTCGTTCCTAAATGAGCTTTTATCTCTCTCACCGTCATCACAAATCAGATTCTTCTGAGGAGTTCCCAATACATTATCCCTTTCCCCTGTGTAATTACCTTAACAAGCTCCAGCTGTTTTTATTCTCAGAAGGTTTACTCCCTGATGTAAAGCTGCCTAACCCCTTCGTAAGTGCAGGTCCTAAATGAACTTTTTTCTCTGTTCCCTCACAAAAATCCGGATTCTTTGGGGAATTACCAGTACAGTAACCATACCAGGAAGTACTTAATTTATTAAGCTGCTGCTTTTCTTAATCTCAGTGGAGATATTTACTGATAAACAGCTACCTATGCAGCACGTTCATGTCGTTCCTAAATGAGCTTTTTTCTCTGTTCCCTCACCAAAATCCAGATTCTTTTGGGGAGTTACCAGTACAATATCCATACCAGGAAGTACTTAATTTATTAAGGTACTGCTTTTTCTTAATCTCAGTGGAGATATTACTGATAAACAGCTACCTACGCAGCATGTTCATGTCGTTCCTAAATGAGCTTTTATCTCTCTCCCCTCACCACAAATCAGATTCTTCTGAGGAGTTCCCAGTACATTATCCTTTCCCCTGTGTAATTACCTTAACAAGGTCCAGCTGTTTTTATTCTCAGAAGGTTTACTCCCTGATATCCAGCTGCCTACCCCCTTCGTAAGTGCAGGTCCTAAATGAGCTTTTTTCTCTGTTCCCTCACCACAATCCAGATTCTTTTGGGGAGTTACCAGTACAGTAACCATACCAGGAAGTACTTAATTTATTAAGTTACTGCTTTTCTTAATCTCAGTGGAGATATTTACTGATAAACTGCTACCTACGCAGCATGTTCATGTCGTTCCTAAATGAGCTTTTTTTCTGTTCCCTCACCACAATCCAGATTCTTTTGGGGAGTTACCAGTACAGTATCCATACCAGGAAGTACTTAATTTATTAAGCTGCTGCTTTTCTTAATCTCAGTGGAGATATTTACGGATAAACAGCTACGTAAGCAGCATGTTCATGTCGTTCCTAAATGAGCTTTTATCTCTCTCCCCTCATCACAAATCAGATTCTTCTGAGGATTTCCCAGTACATTATCCTTTCCCCTGTGTAATTACCTTAACAAGCTCCAGCTGTTTTATTCTCAGAAGGTTTACTCCCTGATATACAGCTGCCTACCCCCTTCGTAAGTGCAGGTCCTAAATGAGCTTTTTTCTCTGTTCCCTCACAAAAATCCGGATTCTTTGGGGAGTTACCAGTACAGTAACCATACCAGGAAGTACTTGATTTATTAAGCTACTGCTTTTCTTAATCTCAGTGGAGATATTTACTGATAAACAGCTACGTATGCAGCATGTTCATGTCGTTCCTCAATGAGCTTTTATCGCTCTCCCCTCACCACAAATCAGATTCTTCTGAGGAGTTTCCAGTACATTATCCTTTCCCCTGTGTAATTAACTTAACAAGCCCCAGCTGTTTTTATTCTCAGAAAGTTTACTCCCTGATATACAGCTGCCTACCCCCTTCGTAAGTGCAGGTCATAAATGAGCTTTTTTCTCTGTTTCCTCACCACAATCCAGATTCTTTTGGGGAGTTACCAGTACAGTAACCATACCAGGAAGTACTTAATTTATTAAGCTACTGCTTTTCTTAATCTCAGTGGAGATATTTACTGATATACAGCTACCTACGCAGCATGTTCATGTCGTTCCCAAATGAACTTTTATCTCTCTCCCCTCACCACAAATCAGATTCTTCTGAGGAGTTCCCAGTACATTATCCTTTCCCCTGTGTAATTACCTTAACAAGCTCCAGCTGTTTTTATTCTCAGAAGGCTTACTCCCTGATATACAGCTGGCTACCCCCTTCGTATGTGCAGGTCATAAATGAGCTTTTTTCTCTGTTCCCTCACCACAATCCAGATTATTTGGGGAGTTACCAGTACAGTATCCATACCAGGAAGTACTTAATTTATTAAGCTACTGCTTTTCTTAATCTCAGTGGAGATATATACTGATAAACAGCTACCTACGCAGCATGTTCATGTCGTTCCTAAATGAGCTTTTATCTCTCTCCCCTCACCACAAATCATATTCTACTGAGGAGTTCCCAGTACATTATCCTTTCCCCTGTGTAATTACGTTTAGAAGCTCCAGCTGTTTTTATTCTCAGAAAGTTTACTCCCTGATATACAGCTGCCTACCCCCTTCGTAAGGGCAGGTCCTAAATGAGCTTTTTTCACTGTTCCCTCACCACAATCCAGACTCTTTTGGGGAGTTACCAGTACAGTAACCATACCAGGAAGTACTTAATTTATTAAGCTACTGCTTTTCTTAATCTCAGTGGAGATATTTACTGATAAACAGCTACGTATGCAGCATCTTCATGTCGATACTAAAGAGCTTTTATCTCTCTCCCCTCACCACAAATCAGATTCTTCTGAGGAGTTCCCAGTACATTATCCTTTCCCCTGTGTAATTAACTTAACAAGCTCCAGCTGTTTTTATTCTCAGAAGGTTTACTCCCTGATATACAGCTGCCTACCCCCTTCGTAAGTGCAGGTCCTAAATGAGCTTTTTTCTCTGTTCCCTCACCACAATCCAGATTCTTTTGGGGAGTTACCAGTACAGTAACCATACCAGGAAGTACTTAATTTATTAAGCTACTGCTTTTCTTAATCTCAGTGGAGATATTCAGTGATAAACAGCTACCTATGCAGCTTGTTCATGTCGTTCCTAAATGAGCTTTTATCTCTCTCCCCTCACCACGAATCAGATTCTTCTGAGGAGTTCCCAGTACTTCATCTTTTCCCCTGTGTAATTACCTTAACAAGCTCCAGCTGTTTTTATTCTCAGAAGGTTTACTCCCTGATATACAGCTGCCTACCCCCTTCGTACGTGCAGGTCCTTAATGAGCTTTTTTCTCTGTTCCCTCTCCACAATCCAGATTCTTTTGGGGAGGTACCAGTACAGTAACCATCCCAGGAAGTACTTAATTTATTTAGCTACTGCTTTTCTTAATCTCAGTGGAGATATTTACTGATAAACAGCTACCTACGCAGCATGTTCATGTCGTTCCTAATTGAGCTTTTATCTCTCTCCCCTCACCACAAATCAGATTCTTCTAAGGAGTTCCCGGTACATTATCCTTTCCCCTTGTGTAATTGCTTTAACAAGCTCCAGGTGTTTTTATTTTCAGAAGGTTTACTCCGTGATATACAGCTGCCTACCCCCTTCGTAAGTGCAGGTCCTAAATGAGCTTTTTTCTCTGTTCCCCTCACCACAATCCAGATTCTTTTGGGGAGATACCAGTACAGTATCCATACCAGGAAGTACTTAATTTATTAAGCTACTGCTTTTCGTAATCTCAGTGGAGATATTTACTGATAAACAGCTACCTACGCAGCATGTTCATGTGGTTCCTAAATGAGCTTTTATCTCTCTCCCCTCACCACAAATCAGATTCTTCTGAGGAGTTCCCAGTACATTATCCTTTCCCCTGTGTATTTACCTTAACAAGCTCCAGCTGTATTTATTCTCAGAAGGTTTACTCCTGATATACAGCTGCCTACCCCCTTCATAAGTGCAGGTCCTAAATGAGCTTTTTTCTCTGTTCCCTCACCACAATCCAGATTCTTTTGGGGAGTTACCAGTACAGTAACCATACCAGGAAGTACTTAATTTATTAAGCTACTGCTTTTCTTAATCTCAGTGGAGATATTTACTGATAAACAGCTACCTACGCAGCATGTTCATGTCGTTCCTAAATGAGCTTTTATCACTCTCCTCTCACCAAAAATCAGATTCTTCTGAGGAGTTCCCAGTACATTATCCTTTCCGCTGTGTAATTACCTTAACAAGCTCCAGCTGTTTTTATTCTCAGAAGGTTTACTCCCTGATATACAGCTGCATACCCCCTTCGTAAGTGCAGGTCCTAAATGAGCTTTTTTTCTCTGTTCCCTCACCACAATCCAGATGCTTTTGGGGAGTTACCAGTACAGTAACCATACCAGGAAGTATTTAATTTCTTAAGCTACTGCTTTTTCTTAATCTCAGTGGAGATATTTACTGATAAACAGCTAACTACGCAGCATGTTCATGTCGTTCCTAAATGAGCTTTTATCTCTCTTCCCTCACCACAAATCAGATTCTTCTGAGGAGTTCCCAGTACATTATCCTTTCCCCTGTGTAATTACCTTAACAAGCTCCAGCTGTTTTTATTCTCAGAAGGTTTACTCCCTGATATACAGCTGCCTACCCCTTCGTAAGTGCAGGTCCTAAATGAGCTTTTTTCTCCCTTTCCCTCACCACAATCCAGATTCTTTTGGGGAGTTACCAGTACAGTAACCATACCAGGAAATACTTAATTTATTAAGCTACTGCTTTTCTTAATCTCAGTGGAGATATTTACTGATAAACAGCTACGTACGCAGCATGTTCATGTCGTTCCTAAATGAGCTTTTATCTCTCCCCCTCACAAAAAATCAGATTCTTCTAAGGAGTTCCCAGTACTTTATCCATTCCCCTGTGTAATTACCTTAACAATCTCCCGTTGTTTTTATTCTCAGAAGGTTTACTCCCTGATATACAGCTGCCTACCCCCTTCATAAGTGCAGGTCATAAATGAGCTTTTTAATCTGTTCCCCTCACCACAATCCACATTCTTTGGGGAGTTACCAGTACAGTAACCATACCAGGAAGTACTTAATTTATTAAGCTACTGCTTTTCTTAATCTCAGTGGAGATATTTACTGATAAACAGCTACCTACGCAGCATGTTCATGTCGTTCCTAAATGAGCTTTTATCTCTCTCCCCTCACCACAAATCAGATTCTTCTGAGGAGTTCCCAGTACATTATCCTTTCCCCTGTGTAATTACCTTAACAAGCTCCAGCTGTTTTTATTCTCAAAAGGTTTACTCCCTGATATACAGCTGCCTACCCCCTTCGTAAGTGCAGGTCCTAAATGAGCTTTTTTCTCTGTTCCCTCACCACAATCCAGATTCTTTTGGGAGTTACCAGTACAGTAACCATACAGGAAGCACTCAATTTATTAAGCTAATGCTTTTCTTAATCTCAGTGGAGATATTTACTGATAAACAGCTACCTACGCAGCAATGTTCATGTCATTCATAATGAGCTTTTATCTCTCTCCCCCTCAACACAAATCAGATTCTTCTGAGGAGTTCCCAGTACATTATCCTTTCCCCTGTGTAATTACCTTAACAAGCTCCAGCTCTTTTTATTCTCAGAAGGTTTACTCCCTGATATACAGCTGCCTACCCCCTTAGTAAGTGCAGGTCCTAAATGAGCTTTTTTCTCTGTTCCCTCACCACAATCCAGATTCTTTTGGGGAGTTAACAGTACAGTAACCATACCAGGAAGTACTTAATTTATGAAGCTACTGCTTTTCTTAATCTCAGTGGAGATATTTACTGATAAACAGCTACGTACGCAGCATGTTCATGTCGTTCCTAAATGAGCTTTTATCTCTCTCCCCTCACCACAAATCAGGATTCTTCTGAGGATTTCCCAGTAGATTATCATTTCACCTGTGTAATTACCTTACAAGCTCCAGCTGTTTTTATTCTCAGAAGGTTTACACCCTGATATGCAGCTGCCTACCCCCTTCGTAAGTGCAGGTCCTAAATGAGCTTTTTTCTCTGTTAACTCACCACAATCCAGATTCTTTTGGGGAGTTACCAGTACAGTACCCATACCAAGAAGTACTTAAGTTATTAAGCTACTGCTTTCTTAATCTCAGTGGAGATATTTACTGATAAACAGCTACCTACGCAGCATGTTCATTTCGTTCCTAAATGAGCTTTATTCTCTCCCCTCACCACAAATCAGATTCTCTGAGGAGTTCCCAGTACATTATCCTTTCCCCTGTGTAATTAACTTAACAAGCTCCAGCTGTTTTTATTCTCAGAAGGTTTACTCCCTGATATACAGCTGCCTACCCCCTTCGTAAGTGCAGGTCCTTAATGAGCTTTTTTCTCTGTTCCCTCACCACAATCCAGATTCTTTTGGGGAGATACCAGTACAGTATCCATACCAGGAAGTACTTAATTTATTAAGCTACTGCTTTTCGTAATCTCAGTGGAGATATTTACTGAATAAACAGCTACCTACGCAGCATGTTCATGTCGTTCCTAAATGAGCTTTTATCTCTCTCCCCTCACCACAAATCGGATTCTTCTGAGGAGTTCCCAGTACATTATCCTTTCCCCTGTGTATTTACCTTAACAAGCTCCAGCTGTATTTATTCTCAGAAGGTTTACTCCCTGATATACAGCTGCCTACCCCCTTCATAATTGCAGGTCCTAAATGAGCTTTTTTTCTCTGTTCCCTCACCACACTCCAGATGCTTTTGGGGGAGTTACCAGTACAGTACCATACCAGGAAGTACTTAATTTATTAAGCTACTGCTTTTCTTAATCTCAGTGGAGATATTTACTGATAAACAGCTACCTACGCAGCATGTTCATGTCGTTCCTAAATGAGCTTTTATCACTCTCCTCTCACCAAAAATTCAGATTCTTCTGAGGAGTTCCCAGTACATTATCCTTTCCCCAGTGTAATTACCTTAACAAGCTCCAGCTGTATTTATTCTCAGAAGGTTTACTCCCTGATATACAGCTGCATACCCCCTTCGTAAGTGCAGGTCCTAAATGAGCTTTTTTCTCTGTTCCCTCACCACAATCCAGATGCTTTTGGGGAGTAACCAGTACAGTAACCCTACCAGGAAGTATTTAATTTCTTAAGCTACTGCTTTTCTTAATCTCAGTGGAGATATTTACTGATAAACAGCTAACTACGCAGCATGTTCATGGTCGTTCCTAAATGAGCTTTTATCTCTCTCCCCTCACCACAAATCAGATTCTTCTGAGGAGTTCCCAGTACATTATCCTTTCCCCTGTGTAATTCCCTTAACAAGCTCCAGCTGTTTTTATTCTCAGAAGGTTTACTCCCTGATATACAGCTGCCTACCCCTTCGTAAGTGCAGGTCCTAAATGAGCTTTATTCTCTGTTCCCTCACCACAATCCAGATGCTTTTGGGGAGTTACCAGTACAGTAACCATACCAGGAAGTATTTAATTTCTTAAGCTACTGCATTTCTTAATCTCAGTGGAAATATTTACTGATAAACAGCTAACTACGCAGCATGTCATGTCGTTCCTAAATGAGCTTTTATCTCTCTCCCCTCACCACAAATCAGATTCTTCTGAGGAGTTCCCAGTACATTATCCTTTCCCCTGTGTAATTACCTTAACAAGCTCCAGCTGTTTTTATTCTCAGAAGGTTTACTCCCTGATATACAGCTGCCTACCCCTTCGTAAGTGCAGGTCCTAAATGAACTTTTTTCTCTGTTCCCTCACCACAATCCAGATTCTTTTGGGGAGTTACCAGTACAGTAACCATACCAGGAAATACTTAATTTATTAAGCTACTGCTTTTCTAATCTCAGTGGAGATATTTACTGATAAACAGCTAGGTACGCAGCATGTTCATGTCGTTCCTAAATGAGCTTTTATCTCTCCCCCTCATAAAAAATCAGATTCTTCTAAGGAGTTCCCAGAACTTTATCCATTCCCCTGTGTAATTACCTTAACAAGCTCCCCGTTGTATTTATTCTCAGAAGGTTTACTCCCTGATATACAGCTGCCTACCCCCTTCATAAGTGCAGGTCATTAAATGAGCTGTTTTCTCTGTTCCCCTCACCACAATCCACATTCTTTGGGGAGTTACCAGTACAGTAACCATACCAGGAAGTACTTAATTTATTAAGCTACTGCTTTTCTTAATCTCAGTGGAGATATTACTGATAAACAGCTACCTACGCAGCATGTTCATGTCGTTCCTAAATGAGCTTTTATCTCTCTCCCCTCACCACAAATCAGATTTTTCTCAGGAGGTCCCAGTACATTATGCTTTCCCCTGTGTAATTACCTTACAAGCTCCAGCTGTTTTTATTCTCAAAAGGTTTACTCCCTGATATACAGCTGCCTACCCCTTCGTAAGTGCAGGTCCTAAATGAGCTTTTTTCTCTGTTCCCTCACCACAATCCAGATTCTTTTGGGGAGTTACCAGTACAGTAACCATACCAGGAATTACTTAATTTAATAAGCTACTGCTTTTCCTAATCTCAGTGGAGATATTTACTGATAAACAGCTACCTACGCAGCATGTTCATGTCGTTCCTAAATGAGCTTTCATCTCTTTCCCCTCACCACAAATCAGATTTTTCTGAGGAGTTCCCAGTACATTATCCTTTTCCCTGTGTTAATTACCTTAACAAGCTCCAGCTGTTTTTATTCTCAGAAGGTTTACTCCCTGATATACAGCTGCCTACCCCTTCGTAAGTGCAGGTCATAAATGAGCTTTTTTCTCTGTTCCCTCGTCACAATCCAGATTCTTTTGGGGAGTTACCAGTACAGTAACCATACCAGGAAATACTTATTTTTATTAAGCTACTGCTTTTCTTAATCTCTGTGGAGATATTTACTGATAAACAGCTACGTACGCAGCATGTTCCATGTCGTTCCTAAATGAGCTTTTATCTCTCTCCCCTCACAACAAATCAGATTCTTCTAAGGGTTCCCAGTACTTTATCCTTTCCCCTGTGTAATTACCATAACAAGCTCCAGCTGTTTTTATTCTCAGAAGGTTTACTCCCTGATATACAGCTGCCTACCCCCTTCGTAAGTGCAGGTCCCTAAATGAGCTTTTTTCTCTGTTCCCTCACCACAATCCAGATTCTTTTGGGGAGTTACCAGTACAGTAACCATACCAGGAAGTACTTAATTTATTAAGCTACTGCTTTTCTTAATCTCAGTGGAGATATTTACTGATAAACAGATACCTACGCAGCATGTTCATGTCGTTCCTAAATGAGCTTTTTTCTCTCTCCCCTCACCACAAATCAGATGCTTCTGAGGAGGTCCCCAGTACATTAGGCTTTCCCCTGTGTAATTACCTTAACAAGCTCCAGCTCTTTTTATTCTCAGAAGGTTTACTCCCTGATATACAGCTGCCTACCCCCTTCGTAAGTGCAGGTCCTAAATGAGCTTTTTTTCTCTGTTCCCTGACCACAATCCAGATTCTTTTGGGGAGTTACCAGTACAGTAACCATACCAGGAATTACTTAATTTATTAAGCTACTGCTTTTCTTAATCTCAGTGGAGATATTTACTGATAAACAGCTACCTACGCAGCATGTTCATGTCGTTCCTAAATGAGCTTTTATCTCTCCCCCTCACCAAAATCAGATTCTTCTGAGGAGTTCCCAGTACATTATCCTTTCCCCTGTGTAAATACCTTAACAAACTCCACCTGTTTTTATTCTCAGAAGATTTACTCCCTGATATACAGCTGCCTACCCCCTTCGTAAGTGCAGGTCCGAAATGAGCTTTTTTCTCTGTTCCCTCACCACAATCCAGATTCTTTTGGGGAGTTACCAATACAGTAACCATACCAGGAAGTACTTAATTTATTAA
>NW_025961308.1:0-36169 GCF_023159225.1 Perognathus longimembris pacificus | reverse complement strand
AATCTCTCTCCCCTCACCACAAATCAGATTCTTCTGAGGAGTTCCCAGTACATTATCCTTTCCCCTGTGTAATTACCTTAACAAGCTCCAGCTGTTTTTATTCTCAGAAGGTTTACTCCCTGATATACAGCTGCCTACCCCCTTCGTAAGTGCAGGTCCTAAATGAGCTTATTTCTCTGTTCCCTCACCACAATCCAGATTCTTTTGGGGAGTTACCAGTACAGTAACCATACCAGGAAGTACTTAATTTATTAAGCTACTGCTTTTCTTAATCTCAGTGGAGATATTTAATGATAAACAGCTACCTACGCAGCATGTTCATGTCGTTTCTAAATGAGCTTTTATCTCTCTCCTCTCACCACAAATCAGATTCTACTGAGGAGTTCCCAATACATTATCCTTTCCCCTGTGTAATTACCGTAACAGGCTCCAGCTGTTTTTATTGTCAGATGGTTTACTCCCTGATATACAGCTGCCTACCCCTTCGTAAGTGCAGGTCCTAAATGAGATTTTTTCTCTCTTCCCTCACCACAATCCAGATTCTTTTGGGGAGTTACCAGTACAGTAACCATACCAGGAAGTACTTAATTTATTAAGCTACTGCTTTTCTTAATCTCAGTGGAGATATTTATTGATAAACATCTACCTACGCAGCATGTTCATATCGTTCATAAATGAGCCTTTTTCTTTGTTCCCTCACCACAATTCAGATTCTTTTGGGGAGTTACCAGTAGAGTATCCATACCAGGAAGTACTTAATTTATTAAGCTACTAATTTTCTTAATCTCAGTGGAGATATTTACTGATAAACAGCTACGTATGCAGCATGTTCATGTCGTTCCTAAATGAGCTTTTATCTCTCTCCCCTCACCACAAATCAGATTCTTCTGAGGATTACCCAGTACATTATCCTTTCACCTGTGTAATTACGTTAACAAGCTCCAGCTGTTTTTATTCTCAGAAGGTTTACTCCCTGATATACAGCTGCCTACCCCCTTCGTAAGTGCAGGTCCTAAATGAGCTTTTTTCTCTGTTCCCTCATCACAATTCAGATTCTTTTGGGGAGTTACCAGTACAGTAACCATACCAGGAAGTACTTAATTTATTAAGCTACTGCTTTTCTTAATCTCAGTGGAGATATTACCTGATAAACAGCTACGTATGCAGCATGTTCATGTCGTTCCTAAATGAGCTTTTATCTCTCTCCCCTCACCACAAATCAGATTCTTCTGAGGAGTTCCCAGTACATTATCCTTTCCCCTGTGTAATTACCTTAACAAGCTCCAGCTGTTTTTATTCTCAGAAGGTTTACTCCCTGATATACAGCTGCCTACCCCCTCCGTAAGTGCAGGTCGTAAATGAGCTTTTTTCTCTGTTCCCTCACCACAATCCAGATTCTCTTTTGGGGAGTTACCAGTACAGTAACCATACCAGGAAGTACTTAATTTATTAAGCTACTGCTTTTCTTAATCTCAGTGGAGATATTTAATGATAAACAGCTACCTACGCAGCATGTTCATGTCGTTTCTAAATGAGCTTTTATCTCTCTCCTCTCACCACAAATCAGATTCTACTGAGGAGTTCCCAATACATTATCCTTTCCCCTGTGTAATTACCGTAACAGGCTCCAGCTGTTTTTATTGTCAGATGGTTTACTCCCTGATATACAGCTGCCTACTCCTTCGTAAGTGCAGGTCCTAAATGAGATTTTTTCTCTGTTCCCTCACCACAATCCAGATTCTTTTGGGGAGTTACCAGTACAGTAACCATACCAGGAAGTACTTAATTTATTAAGCTACTGCTTTTCTTAATCTCAGTGGAGATATTTATTGATAAACATCTACCTACGCAGCATGTTCATGTCGTTCATAAATGAGCCTTTTTCTTTGTTCCCTCACCACAATTCAGATTCTTTTGGGGAGTTACCAGTAGAGTATCCATACCAGGAAGTACTTAATTTATTAAGCTACTAATTTTCTTAATCTCAGTGGAGATATTTACTGATAAACAGTTACCTACGCAGCATGTTCATGTCGTTCTTAAATGAGCTTTTATCTCTGTCCCCTCACCACAAATCAGATTCTTCTGAGGAGTTCCCAGTACATTATCTTTTCCCCTGTGTAATTACCTTAACAAGCTCCAGCTGTTTTTATTCTCAGAAGGGATACTCCCTGATATACAGCTGCCTACCCCCTTCGTAAGTGCAGGTCCTAAATGAGCTTTTTTCTCTGTTCCCTCATCACAATCCAGATTCTTTTGGGGAGTTACCAGTACAGTAACCATACCAGGAAGTACTTAATTTATTAAGCTACTGCTTTTCTTATTCTCAGGGGAGATATTTCCTGATAAACAGCTACCTACGCAGCATGTTCATGTCGTTCCTAAATGAGCTTTTATCTCTCTCGCCTCACCACAAATCAGATTCTTCTGAGGAGTTCCCAGTACATTATCCTTTCCCATGTATAATTACCTTAACAAGCTCCAGCTGTTTTTATTCTCAGAAGGTTTACTCCCTGATATACAGCTGCCTACCCCCTTCGTAAGTGCAGGTCCTAAATGAGCTTTTTACTCTGTTCCCTCACCACAATCCAGATTCTTTTGGGAGTTACCAGTACAGTAACCATACCTGGAAGTACTTACTTTATTAAGCTACTCCTTTTCTTAATCTCAGTGGAGATATTTACTGATAAACATCTACCTACGCAGCATGTTCATGTCGTTCCTAAATGAGCTTTTATCTCTCTCCCCTCACCCAAATCAGATTCTTCTGAGGAGTTCCCAGTACATTATACTTTCCCCTGTGTAATTACCTTAACAAGCTCCAGCTGTTTTTATTCTCAGAAGTTTTACTCCCTGACATACAGCTGCCTACCCCCTTCGTAAGTGCAGGTCCTAAATGAGCTTTTTTCTCTGTTCCCTCACCACAATCCAGATTCTTTTGGGGTGTTACCAGTACAGTAACCATACCAGGAAGTACTTAATTTATTAAGCTACTGCTTTTCTTAATCTCAGTGGATATATTTGCTGATAAACAGCTACCTACGCAGCATGTTCATGTCGTTCCTAAATGAGCTTTTATCTCTCTCCCCTCACCACAAATCAGATTCTTGTGAGGAGTTCCCAGTACATTATCCTTTCCCCTGTGTAATTACTTTAACAAGCTCCAGCTGTTTTTATTCTCAGAAGGTTTACTCCCTGATATACAGCTGCCTACCCCCTTCGTAAGTGCAGGTCCTGAATGAGCTTTTTTCTGTGTTCCCTCACCACAATCCAGATTCTTTGGGGAGTTACCAGTACAGTAACCATACCAGGAAGTACTTAATTTATGAAGCTACTGCTTTTCTTAATCTCACTGGAGATATTTACTGATAAACTGCTACCTACACAGCATGTTCATGTCGTTCCTAAATGAGCTTTTATCTCTCTCCCCTCACCACAAATCAGATTCTTCTGAGGAGTTCCCAGTACATTATCCTTTCCCCTGTGTAATTACCTTAAAAAGATCCAGCTGTTTTTATTCTCAGAAGGTTTACTCCCTGATATACAGCTGCCTACCCCCTTCGTAAGTGCAGGTCCTAAATGAGCTTTTTTCTCTGTTCCCTCACCACAATCCAGGTTCTTTTGGAAAGTTACCAGTACAGTAACCATACCAGGAAGTACTTTATTTATTAAGCTACTGCTTTTCTTAATCTCAGTGGAGATATTTACTGATAAACAGTTACCTACGCAGCATGTTCATGTCGTTCTTAAATGAGCTTTTATCTCTGTCCCCTCACCACAAATCAGATTCTTCTGAGGAGTTCCCAGTACATTATCTTTTCCCCTGTGTAATTACCTTAACAAGCTCCAGCTGTTTTTATTCTCAGAAGGGATACTCCCTGATATACAGCTGCCTACCCCCTTCGTAAGTGCAGGTCCTAAATGAGCTTTTTTCTCTGTTCCCTCATCACAATCCAGATTCTTTTGGGGAGTTACCTGTACAGTAACCATACCAGGAAGTACTTAATTTATTAAGCTACTGCTTTTCTTATTCTCAGGGGAGATATTTCCTGATAAACAGCTACCTACGCAGCATGTTCATGTCGTTCCTAAATGAGCTTTTATCTCTCTCCCCTCACCACAAATCAGATTCTTGTGAGGAGTTCCCAGTACATTATCCTTTCCACTGTGTAATTACTTTAACAAGCTCCAGCTGTTTTTATTCTCAGAAGGTTTACTCCCTGATATACAGCTGCCTACCCCCTTCGTAAGTGCAGGTCCTAAATGAGCTTTTTTCTCTCTTCCCTCACCACAATCCAGATTCTTTTGGGGAGTTACCAGTACACTAACCATACCAGGAAGTACTATATTTATTAAGCTAATTCTTTTCTAAATCTCAGTGGAGATATTTACTGATAAACAGCTACCTCCGCAGCATGTTCATGTCGTTCTTAAATGAGCTTTTATCTCTCTCCCGTCACCACAAATCAGATTCTTCTGAGGGGTTTCCAGTACATTATACTTTCCACTGTGTAATTACCTTAAGAAGCTCCAGCTGTTTTCATTCTCAGAATGTTTACTCCCTGATATACAGCTGCCTACCCCCTTCGTAAGTGCAGGTCTTAAATGAGCTTTTTTCTCTGTTCCCTCACCACAATACAGATTCTTTTGGGGAGTTACCAGTACAGTAACCATACCAGGAAGTACTTAATTTATTAAGCTACTCCTTTTCTTAATCTCAGTGGACATATTTACTGATAAACAGCTACCTACGCAGCATGTTCATGTCGTTCCTAAATGAGCATTTATCTCTCTCCCCTCACCACAAATCAGATTCTTCTGAGGAGTTCCCAGTACATTATCCTTTCCCCTGTGTAATTACCTTAAAAAGCTCCAGCTGTTTTTATTCTCAGAAGGTTTACTCCGTGATATACAGCTGCCTATCCCCTTCGTAAGTGCAGGTCCTCAATGAGCTTTTTTCTCTGTTCCCTCACCACAATCCAGATTCTTTTGGGGAGTTACCAGTACAGTATCCATTCCAGGAAGTACTTAATTTATTATGCTACTGATTTTCTTAATCTCGGTGGAGATATTTACTGATAAACATCTACGTATGCAGCATGTTCATGTCTTTCATAAATGAGCTTTTATCTCTCTCCCCTCACCACAAATCAGATTCTTCTGAGGAGTTCCCAGTACATTATCCTTTCCCCTGTGTAATTACCTTAACAAGCCCCAGCTGTTTTTATTCTCAGAAGGTTTAATCCCTGATATACAGCTGCCTACCCCCTTCGTAAGTGCAGGTCCTAAATGAGCTTTTTTCTCTGTTCCTTCACCATCATCCAGATTCTTTTGGGGAGTTACCAGTACAGTAACCATACCAGGAAGTACATAATTTATTAAGCTACAGCTTTTCGTAATCTCAGTGGAGATATTTACTGATAAACAGCTACCTACGCAGCATGTTCATGTCGTTCCTAAATGAGCTTTTATCTCTCTCCCCTTACCACAAATCAGATTCTTCTGAGGAGTTCCCAGTACATTATCCTTTCCCCTGTGTAATTACCTTAACAAGCTCCAGCTGTTTTTATTCTCAGAAGGTTTACTCCCTGATATACAGCTGCCTACCCCCTTCGTAAGTGCAGGTCCTGAATGAGCTTTTTCTGTGTTCCCTCACCACAATCCAGATTCTTTGGGGAGTTACCAGTACAGTAACCATACCAGGAAGTACTTAATTTATGAAGCTACTGCTTTTCTTAATCTCACTGGAGATATTTACTGATAAACTGCTACCTACACAGCATGTTCATGTCGTTCCTAAATGAGCTTTTATCTCTCTCCCCTCACCACAAATCAGATTCTTCTGAGGAGTTCCCAGTACATTATCCTTTCCCCTGTGTAATTACCTTAAAAAGATCCAGCTGTTTTTATTCTCAGAAGGTTTACTCCCTGATATACAGCTGCCTACCCCCTTCGTAAGTGCAGGTCCTAAATGAGCTTTTTTCTCTGTTCCCTCACCACAATCCAGGTTCTTTTGGAAAGTTACCAGTACAGTAACCATACCAGGAAGTACTTTATTTATTAAGCTACTGCTTTTCTTAATCTCAGTGGAGATATTTACTGATAAACAGTTACCTACGCAGCATGTTCATGTCGTTCTTAAATGAGCTTTTATCTCTGTCCCCTCACCACAAATCAGATTCTTCTGAGGAGTTCCCAGTACATTATCTTTTCCCCTGTGTAATTACCTTAACAAGCTCCAGCTGTTTTTATTCTCAGAAGGGATACTCCCTGATATACAGCTGCCTACCCCCTTCGTAAGTGCAGGTCCTAAATGAGCTTTTTTCTCTGTTCCCTCATCACAATCCAGATTCTTTTGGGGAGTTACCAGTACAGTAACCATACCAGGAAGTACTTAATTTATTAAGCTACTGCTTTTCTTATTCTCAGGGGAGATATTTCCTGATAAACAGCTACCTACGCAGCATGTTCATGTCGTTCCTAAATGAGCTTTTATCTCTCTCCCCTCACCACAAATCAGATTCTTGTGAGGAGTTCCCAGTACATTATCCTTTCCACTGTGTAATTACTTTAACAAGCTCCAGCTGTTTTTATTCTCAGAAGGTTTACTCCCTGATATACAGCTGCCTACCCCCTTCGTAAGTGCAGGTCCTAAATGAGCTTTTTTCTCTCTTCCCTCACCACAATCCAGATTCTTTGGGGAGTTACCAGTACAGTAACCATACCAGGAAGTACTTAATTTATTAAGCTACTGCTTTTCTTAATCTCAGTGGAGATATTTACTGATAAACAGCTACCTACGCAGCATGTACATGTCGTTCCTAAATGAGCTTTTATCTCTCTCCCCGCACCACAAATCAGATTCTTCTGAGGAGTTCCCAGTACATTATCCTTTCCCCTGTGTAATTACCTTAACAAGCTCCAGCTGTTTTTATTCTCAGAAGGTTTACTCCCTGATATACAGCTGCCTACCCCCTTCGTAAGTGCAGGTCCTAAATGAGCTTTTTTCTCTGTTCCCTCACCACAATCCAGATTCTTTTGGGGAGTTACCAGTACAGTAACCATACCAGGAAGTACTTAATTTATTAAGCTACTGCTTTTCTTAATCTCAGTGGAGATATTTACTGATAAAGAGCTGCCTATGCAGCATGTTCATGTCTTTCTTAAATGAGCTTTTTTCTTTGTTCCCTCACCACAATTCAGATTCTTTTGGGGAGTTACCAGTAGAGTATCCATACCAGGAAGTACCTAATTTATTAAGCTACTAATTTTCTTAATCTCAGTGGAGATATTTACTGATAAACAACTACGTATGCAGCATGTTCATATCGTTCATAAATGAGCTTTTATCTCTCTCCCCTCACCACAAATCAGATTCTTCTGAGGAGTTCCCAGTACATTATCCTTTCCCCTGTGTAATTACCTTAACAAGCTCCAGCTGTTTTTATTCTCAGAAGCGATACTCCCTGATATACAGCTGCCTACCCCCTTCGTAAGTGCAGGTCATAAATGAGCTTTTTTCTCTGATCCCTCACCAAAATCCAGATTCTTTTGGGGAGTTACCAGTACAGTAACCATACCAGGATTTACTTAATTTATTAAGCTACTGCTTTTCTTAATGGCAGTGGAGATATTTACTGATAAACAGCTACCTACGCAGCATGTTCATGTCGTTCCTAAATGAGCTTTTATCTCTCTCCCCTCATCACAAATCAGATTCTTCTGAGGAGTTCCCAGTACATTATCCTTTCCCCTGTGTAATTACCTTAACAACCTCCAGCTGTTTTTATTCTCAGAAGGTTTACTCCCTGATATACAACTGCCTACACCCTTCGTAAGTGCAGGTCCTAAATGAGCTTTTTTCTCTGTTCCCTCACCACAATCCAGATTCTTTTGGGGAGTTACCAGTACAGTAACCATACCAGGAAGTACTTAATTTATTAAGCTACTGCTTTTCTTAATCTCAGTGGAGATATTTACTGATAAACAGCTACCTACGCAGCATGTTCATGTCGTTCCTAAATGAGCTTTTATCTCTCTCCCGTCACCACAAATCAGATTCTTCTGAGGAGTTCCCAGTACATTATCCTTTCCCCTGTGTAATTACCTTAACAACCTCCAGCTGTTTTTATTCTCAGAAGGTTTACTCCCTGATATACAACTGCCTACCCCCTTCGTAAGTGCAGGTCCTAAATGAGCTTTTTTCTCTGTTCTCTCACCACAATCCAGATTCTTTTGGGGAGTTACCAGTACACTAACCATACCAGGAAGTACTATATTTATTAAGCTAATTCTTTTCTAAATCTCAGTGGAGATATTTACTGATAAACAGCTACCTCCGCAGCATGTTCATGTCGTTCTTAAATGAGCTTTTATCTCTCTCCCGTCACCACAAATCAGATTCTTCTGAGGGGTTTCCAGTACATTATACTTTCCACTGTGTAATTACCTTAAGAAGCTCCAGCTGTTTTCATTCTCAGAATGTTTACTCCCTGATATACAGCTGCCTACCCCCTTCGTAAGTGCAGGTCTTAAATGAGCTTTTTTCTCTGTTCCCTCACCACAATACAGATTCTTTTGGGGAGTTACCAGTACAGTAACCATACCAGGAAGTACTTAATTTATTAAGCTACTCCTTTTCTTAATCTCAGTGGACATATTTACTGATAAACAGCTACCTACGCAGCATGTTCATGTCGTTCCTAAATGAGCATTTATCTCTCTCCCCTCACCACAAATCAGATTCTTCTGAGGAGTTCCCAGTACATTATCCTTTCCCCTGTGTAATTACCTTAAAAAGCTCCAGCTGTTTTTATTCTCAGAAGGTTTACTCCGTGATATACAGCTGCCTATCCCCTTCGTAAGTGCAGGTCCTCAATGAGCTTTTTTCTCTGTTCCCTCACCACAATCCAGATTCTTTTGGGGAGTTACCAGTACAGTATCCATTCCAGGAAGTACTTAATTTATTATGCTACTGATTTTCTTAATCTCGGTGGAGATATTTACTGATAAACATCTACGTATGCAGCATGTTCATGTCTTTCATAAATGAGCTTTTATCTCTCTCCCCTCACCACAAATCAGATTCTTCTGAGGAGTTCCCAGTACATTATCCTTTCCCCTGTGTAATTACCTTAACAAGCCCCAGCTGTTTTTATTCTCAGAAGGTTTAATCCCTGATATACAGCTGCCTACCCCCTTCGTAAGTGCAGGTCCTAAATGAGCTTTTTTCTCTGTTCCTTCACCATAATCCAGATTCTTTTGGGGAGTTACCAGTACAGTAACCATACCAGGAAGTACATAATTTATTAAGCTACAGCTTTTCGTAATCTCAGTGGAGATATTTACTGATAAACAGCTACCTACGCAGCATGTTCATGTCGTTCCTAAATGAGCTTTTATCTCTCTCCCCTTACCACAAATCAGATTCTTCTGAGGAGTTCCCAGTACATTATCCTTTCCCCTGTGTAATTACCTTAACAAGGTCCAGCTGTTTTTATTCTCAGAAGGTTTACTCCCTGATATACAGCTGCCTACCCCCTTCGTAAGTGCAGGTCCTAAATGAGCTTTTTTCTCTGTTCCCTCACCACAATCCAGATTCTTTTTGGAGTTACCAGTACAGTAACCATACCAGGAAGTACTTAATTTATTAAGCTACTGCTTTTCTTAATCTCAGTGGAGATATTTACTGATAAACAGCTACCTACGCAGCATGTTCATGTCGTTCCTAAATGAGCTTTAATCTCTCTCCCCTCACCACAAATCAGATTCTTCTGAGGAGTTCCCAGTACATTATCCTTTCCCCTGTGTAATTACCTTAACAAGCTCCAGCTGTTTTTATTCTCAGAAGGTTTACTCCCTGATATACAGCTGCCTACCCCCTTCGTAAGTGCAGGTCCTAAATGAGCTTATTTCTCTGTTCCCTCACCACAATCCAGATTCTTTTGGGGAGTTACCAGTACAGTAACCATACCAGGAAGTAATTAATTTATTAAGCTACTGCTTTTCTTAATCTCAGTGGAGATATTTAATGATAAACAGCTACCTACGCAGCATGTTCATGTCGTTTCTAAATGAGCTTTTATCTCTCTCCTCTCACCACAAATCAGATTCTACTGAGGAGTTCCCAATACATTATCCTTTCCCCTGTGTAATTACCGTAACAGGCTCCAGCTGTTTTTATTGTCAGATGGTTTACTCCCTGATATACAGCTGCCTACCCCTTCGTAAGTGCAGGTCCTAAATGAGATTTTTTCTCTCTTCCCTCACCACAATCCAGATTCTTTTGGGGAGTTACCAGTACAGTAACCATACCAGGAAGTACTTAATTTATTAAGCTACTGCTTTTCTTAATCTCAGTGGAGATATTTATTGATAAACATCTACCTACGCAGCATGTTCATGTCGTTCATAAATGAGCCTTTTTCTTTGTTCCCTCACCACAATTCAGATTCTTTTGGGGAGTTACCAGTAGAGTATCCATACCAGGAAGTACTTAATTTATTAAGCTACTAATTTTCTTAATCTCAGTGGAGATATTTACTGATAAACAGCTACGTATGCAGCATGTTCATGTCGTTCCTAAATGAGCTTTTATCTCTCTCCCCTCACCACAAATCAGATTCTTCTGAGGATTACCCAGTACATTATCCTTTCACCTGTGTAATTACGTTAACAAGCTCCAGCTGTTTTTATTCTCAGAAGGTTTACTCCCTGATATACAGCTGCCTACCCCCTTCGTAAGTGCAGGTCCTAAATGAGCTTTTTTCTCTGTTCCCTCATCACAATTCAGATTCTTTTGGGGAGTTACCAGTACAGTAACCATACCAGGAAGTACTTAATTTATTAAGCTACTGCTTTTCTTAATCTCAGTGGAGATATTACCTGATAAACAGCTACGTATGCAGCATATTCATGTCGTTCCTAAATGAGCTTTTATCTCTCTCCCCTCACCACAAATCAGATTCTTCTGAGGAGTTCCCAGTACATTATCCTTTCCCCTGTGTAATTACCTTAACAAGCTCGGGCTGTTTTTATTCTCAGAAGCGATACTCCCTGATATACTGCTGGCTACCTCCTTCCTAAATGCAGGTCATAAATGAGCTTTTTTCTCTGTTCCCTCACCACAATCCAGATTCTTTTGGGGAGTTACCAGTAAAGTATCCATACCAGGAAGTACTTAATTTATTAAGATACTGCTTTTCTTAATCTCAGGAGAGATATTTACTGATAAACAGCTACGTATGCAACATGTTCCTGTCGTTCCTAAATGAGGTTTTATCTCTCTCCCCTCACCACAAATCAGATTCTTCTGAGGAGTTCCCAGTACATTATCCTTTCCCCTGTGTAATTACCTTAACAAGCTCCAGCTGTTTTTATTCTCAAAAGCGATACTCCCTGATATACAGCTGCCTACCCCCTTCGTAAGTGCAGGTCATAAATGAGCTTTTTTCTCTGATCCCTCACCAAAATCCAGATTCTTTTGGGGAGTTACCAGTACAGTAACCATACCAGGATTTACTTAATTTATTAAGCTACTGCTTTTCTTAATGGCAGTGGAGATATTTACTGATAAACAGCTACCTATGCATCATGTTCATGTCGTTCCTAAATGAGCTTTTATCTCTCTCCCCTCATCACAAATCAGATTCTTCTGAGGAGTTCCCAGTACATTATCCTTTCCCCTGTGTAATTACCTTAACAACCTCCAGCTGTTTTTATTCTCAGAAGGTTTACTCCCTGATATACAACTGCCTACCCACTTCGTAAGTGCAGGTCCTAAATGAGCTTTTTTCTCTGTTCCCTCACCACAATCCAGATTCTTTTGGGGAGTTACCAGTACAGTAACCATACCAGGAAGTACTTAATTTATTAAGCTACTGCTTTTCTTAATCTCAGTGGAGATATTTACTGATAAACAGCTACCTACGCAGCATGTTCATGTCATTCCTAAATGAGCTTTTATCTCTCTCCCGTCACCACAAATCAGATTCTTCTGAGGAGTTCCCAGTACATTATCCTTTCCCCTGTGTAATTACCTTAACAAGCTCCAGCTGTTTTTATTCTCAGAAGGTTTACTCCCTGATATACAACTGCCTACCCCCTTCGTAAGTGCAGGTCCTAAATGAGCTTTTTTCTCTGTTCTCTCACCACAATCCAGATTCTTTTGGGGAGTTACCAGTACACTAACCATACCAGGAAGTACTATATTTATTAAGCTACTTCTTTTCTAAATCTCAGTGGAGATATTTACTGATAAACAGCTACCTACGCAGCATGTTCATGTCGTTCCTAAATGAGCTTTATTCTCTGTTCCCTCACCACAGTCCAGATTCTTTTGGGGAGTTACCAGTACAGAATCCATACCAGGAAGTACTTAATTTATTAAGCTACTACTTTTCTTAATCTCATTGGAGATATTTACTGATAAACAACTACCTACGCAGCATGTTCATGTCGTTCCTAAATGAGCTTTTATCTCTCTCCCCTCACCACAAATCAGATTCTTCTGAGGAGTTCCCAGTACATTATCCTTTCCCCTGTGTAATTACCTTAACACGCTCCAGCTGTTTTTATTCTCAGAAGCGATACTCCCTGATATACAGCTGCCTACCCCCTTCGTAATTGCAGGTCCTTAATGAGCTTTTTCCTCTGTTCCCTCACCACAATCCAGAATCTTTTGGGGAGTTACAGTACAGTAACCTTACCAGGAAGTACTTAATTTATTAAGCTACTGCTTTTCTTAATCTCAGTGGAGATATTTACTGATAAACAGCTACCTACGCAGCATGTTCATGTCGTTCTTAAATGAGCTTTTATCTCTCTCCCGTCACCACAAATCAGATTCTTCTGAGGAGTTCCCAGTACTTTATACTTTCCCCTGTGTAATTACCTTAAGAAGCTCCAGCTGTTTTTATTCTCAGAATGTTTACTCCCTGATATACAGCTGCCTACCCCCTTCGTAAGTGCAGGTCTTAAATGAGCTTTTTTCTCTGTTCCCTCACCACAATACAGATTCTTTTGGGGAGTTACCAGTACAGTAACCCTACCAGGAAGTACTTAATTTATTAAGCTACTGCTTTTCTTAATCTCAGTGGAGATATTTACTGATAAACTGCTACGTACGCAGCATGTTCATGTCGTTCCTAAATGAGGTTTTATCTCTCTCCCCTCACCACAAATCAGATTCCTCTGAGGAGTTCCCAGTACATTATCCTTTCCCCTGTGTAATTACCTTAACAAGCTCCAGCTGTTTTTATTCTCAGAAGGTTTACTGCCTGATATACTGCGGCCTACCCCCTTCGTAAGTGCAGGTCCTAAATGAGCTTTTTTCTCTGTTCCCTCACCACAATCCAGATTCTTTTGGGGAGTTACCAGTACAGTAACCAGACCAGGAAGTACTTAATTCATTAGGCTACTACTTTTGTTAATCTCAGTGGAGATATTTACTGATAAACAGCTACCTACGCAGCATGTTCATGTCGTTCCTAAATGAGCTTTTATCTCTCTCCCCTCACCACAAATCAGATTTTTCTGAGGAGTTCCCAGTACATTATCCTTTCCCCTGTGTAATTACCTTAACAAGCTCCAGCTGTTTTTATTCTCAGAAGGTTTACTCCCTGATATACAGCTGCCTACACCCTCCGTAAGTGCAGGTCCTAAATGAGCTTTTTACTCTGTTCCCTCACCACAATCCAGATTCTTTTGGGGAGTTACCAGTACAGTAACCATACCAGGAAGTACTTAATTTATTAAGCTACTGCTTTTCTTAATCTCAGTGGAGATATTTACTGATAAACAGCTACCTACGCAGCAAGTTCATGTCGTTCCTAAATAAGCTTTTATCTCTCTCCCCTCACCACAAATCAGATTCTTCTGAGGAGTTCCCAGTACATTATCCTTTCCCCTGTGTAATTACCTTAACAAGCTCCAGCTGTTTTTATTCTCAGAAGGTTTACTCCCTGATATACAGCTGCCTACCACCTTCGTAAGTGCAGGTGCTAAATGAGCTTTTTTCTCTGTTCCCTCACCACAATCCAGATTCTTTTGGGGAGTTACCAGTACAGTAACCATACCAGGAAGTACTTAATTTATTAAGCTACTGCTTTTCTTAATCTCAGTGGAGATATTTACTGATAAACAGCTACCTACGCAGCATGTTCATGTCGTTCCTAAATGAGCTTTTATCTCTCTCCCCTCACCACAAAACAGATTCTTCTGAGGAGTTCCCAGTACATTATCCTTTCCCCTGTGTAATTACCTTAACAAGCTCCAGCTGTTTTTATTCTCAGAAGGTTTACTCCCTGATATACAGCTGCCTACCTCCTTCGTAAGTGCATGTCCTAAATGAGCTTTTTTCTCTGTTCCCTCACCACAATCCAGATTTATTTGGGGAGTTACCAGTACAGGAACCATACCAGGAAGTACTTAATTTATTAAGCTACTGCTTTTCTTAATCTCAGTGGAGATATTTACTGATAAACAGCTACCTACGGAGCATGTTCATGCCGTTCCTAAATGAGCTTTTATCTCTCTCCCCTCACCACAAATCAGATTCTTCTGAGGAGTTCCCAGTACATTATCCTTTCCCCTGTGTAATTACCTTAACAAGCTCCAGCTGTTTTTATTCTCAGAAGCGATACTCCCTGATATACAGCTGCCTACCCCCTTCGTAAGTGCAGGTCCTAAATGAGCTTTGTTCTCTGTTCCCTCACCACAATCCAGATTCTTTTGGGGAGTTACCAGTACAGTAACCATACCAGGAAGTACTTAATTTATTAAGCTACTGCTTTTCTTAATCTCAGTGGAGATATTTACTGATAAACAGCTACCTACGCACCATGTACATGTCGTTCCTAAATCAGCTTTTATCTCTCTCCCCTCACCACAAATCAGATTCTTCTGAGGAGTTCCCAGTACATTATCCTTTCCCCTGTGTAATTACCTTAACAAGCTCCAGCTGTTTTTATTCTCAGAAGGTTTACTCCCTGATATACAGCTGCCTACCCCCTTCGTAAGTGCAGGTCCTAAATGAGCTTTTTTCTCTGTTCCCTCACCACAATCCAGATTCTTTTGGGGAGTTACCAGTACAGTAACCATACCAGGAAGTACTTAATTTATTAAGCTACTGCTTTTCTTAATCTCAGTGGAGATATTTACTGATAAACAGCTACCCTCGCAGCATGTTCATGTCGTTCCTAAATGAGCTTTTATCTCTCTCCCCTCACCACAAACCAGATTCTTCTGAGGAGTTCCTAGTACATTATCCTTTCCCCTGTGTAATTACCTTAACAAGCTCCAGCTGTTTTTATTCTCAGAAGGTTTACTCCCTGATATACAGCTGCCTACCCCCTTCGTAAGTGCAGGTCCTAAATGAGCTTTTTTCTCTGTTCCCTCACCACAATCCAGATTCTTTTGGGGAGTTACCAGTACAGTAACCATACCAGGAAGTACTTAATTTATTAAGCTACTGCTTTTCTTAATCTCAGTGGAGATATTTACTGATAAACAGCTACCTACGCAGCATGTTCATGTCGTTCCTAAATGAGCTTTTATCTCTCTCCCCTCACCAGAAATCAGATTCTTCTGAGGAGTTCCCAGTACATTATCCTTTCCCCTGTGTAATTACCTTAACAAGCTCCAGCTGTTTTTATTCTCAGAAGGTTTACTCCCTGATATACAGCTGCCTACCCCCTTCGTAAGTGCAGGTCCTAAATGAGCTTTTTTCTCTGTTCCCTCACCACAATCCAGATTCTTTTGGGGAGTTAACAGTACAGTAACCATACCAGGAAGTACTTAATTTATTAAGCTACTGCTTTTTTTAATCTCAGTGGAGATATTTACTGATAAACAGCTACGTACCCAGCATGTTCCTGTCGTTCCTAAATGAGCTTTTATCTCTCTCCCCTCAACACAAATCAGATTCCTCTGAGGAGTTCCCAGTACATTATCCTTTCCCCTGTGTAATTACCTTAACAAGCTCCTACTGTTTTTATTCTCAGAAGGTTTACTCCCTGATATACAGCTGCCTACACCCTTCGTAAGTGCAGGTCCTAAATGAGCTTTTTTCTCTGTTCCCTCACCACAATCCAGATTCTTTTGGGGAGTTACCAGTACAGTAACCATACCAGGAAGTACTTAATTTATTAAGCTACTGCTTTTCTTAATCTCAGTGGAGATATTTACTGATAAACAGCTACCCTCGCAGCATGTTCATGTCGTTCCTAAATGAGCTTTTATCTCTCTCCCCTCACCACAAACCAGATTCTTCTGAGGAGTTCCTAGTACATTATCCTTTCCCCTGTGTAATTACCTTAACAAGCTCCAGCTGTTTTTATTCTCAGAAGGTTTACTCCCTGATATACAGCTGCCTACCCCCTTCGTAAGTGCAGGTCCTAAATGAGCTTTTTTCTCTGTTCCCTCACCACAATCCAGATTCTTTTGGGGAGTTACCAGTACAGTAACCATACCAGGAAGTACTTAATTTATTAAGCTACTGCTTTTCATAATCTCAGTGGAGATATTTACTGATAAACAGCTACCTACGCAGCATGTTCATGTCGTTCCTAAATGAGCTTTTATCTCTCTCCCCTCACCAGAAATCAGATTCTTCTGAGGAGTTCCCAGTACATTATCCTTTCCCCTGTGTAATTACCTTAACAAGCTCCAGCTGTTTTTATTCTCAGAAGGTTTACTCCCTGATATACAGCTGCCTACCCCCTTCGTAAGTGCAGGTCCTAAATGAGCTTTTTTCTCTGTTCCCTCACCACAATCCAGATTCTTTTGGGGAGTTAACAGTACAGTAACCATACCAGGAAGTACTTAATTTATTAAGCTACTGCTTTTTTTAATCTCAGTGGAGATATTTACTGATAAACAGCTACGTACCCAGCATGTTCCTGTCGTTCCTAAATGAGCTTTTATCTCTCTCCCCTCAACACAAATCAGATTCCTCTGAGGAGTTCCCAGTACATTATCCTTTCCCCTGTGTAATTACCTTAACAAGCTCCTACTGTTTTTATTCTCAGAAGGTTTACTCCCTGATATACAGCTGCCTACACAATTCGTAAGTGCAGGTCATAAATGAGCTTTTTTCTCTGTTCCCTCACCACAATCCAGATTCTTTTGGGGAGTTACCAGTACAGTAACCATACCAGGAAGTACTTAATTTATTAAGCTACTGCTTTTCTTAATCTCAGTGGAGATATTTACTGATAAACAGCTACCTACGCAGCATGTTCATGTCGTTCCTAAATGAGCTTTTATCTCTCTCCCCTCACCACAAATCAGATTCTTCTGAGGAGTTCCCAGTACATTATCCTTTCCCCTGTCTAATTACCTTAACAAGCTCCAGCTGTTTTTATTCTCAGAAGGTTTACTCCCTGATATACAGCTGCCTACCCCCTTCGTAAGTGCAGGTCCTAAATGAGCTTTTTTCTCTGTTCCCTCACCACAATCCAGATTCTTTTGGGGAGTTACCAGTACAGTAACCATACCAGGAAGTACTTAATTTATTAAGCTACTGCTTTTCTTAATCTCAGTGGAGATATTTACTGATAAACAGCTACCTACGCAGCATGTTCATGTCGTTCCTAAATGAGTTTTATCTCTCTCCCCTCACCACAAATCAGATTCTTCTGAGCAGTTCCCAGTACATTATCCTTTCCCCTGTGTAATTACCTTAACAAGCTCCAGCTGTTTTTATTCTCAGAAGGTTTACTCCCTGATATACAGCTGCCTAACCCCTTCGTAAGTGCAGGTCCTAAATGAGCTTTTTTCTCTGTTCCCTCACCACAATCCAGATTCTTTTGGGGAGTTACCAGTACAGAAACCATACCAGGAAGTACTTAATTTATTAAGCTACTGCTTTTCTTAATCTCAGTGGAGATATTTACTGATAAACAGCTACCTACGCAGCATGTTCATGTCGTTCCTAAATGAGCTTTTATCTCTCTCCCCTCACCACAAATCAGATTCTTCTGAGGAGTTCCCAGTACATTATCCTTTCCCCTGTGTAATTACCTTAACAAGCTCCAGCTGTTTTTATTCTCAGAAGGTTTACTCCCTGATATACAGCTGCCTGCCCCCTTCTTACGTGCAGGTCCTAAATGAGCTTTTTTCTCTGTTCCCTCACAACAATCCAGATTCTTTTGGGGAGCTACCAGTACAGTATCCATACCAGGAAGTACTTAATTTATTAAGCTACTGCTTTTCTTAATCTCAGTGGAGCTATTTACTGATAAACAGCTACCTACCCAGCATGTTCATGTCGTTCCTAAATGAGCTTTTATCTCGCTCCCCTCACCACAAATCAGATTCTTCTGAGGAGTTCCCAGTACATTATCCTTTCCCCTGTGTAATTACCTTAACAAGCTCCAGCTGTTTTTATTCTCAGAAGGGATACTACCTGATATAAAGCACCCTATCCCCTTCGTAAGTGCAGGTCCTAAATGAGCTTTTTTCTCTTTTTCCTCACCACAATCCAGATTCTTTTGGGGAGTTACCAGTACAGTAACCATACCAGGAAGTACTTACTTTATTAAGCTACTGCTTTTCTTAATCTCAGTGGAGATATTTACTGATAAACAGCTACCTAGGCAGCATGTTCATGTCGTTCCTAAATGAGCTTTTATCTCTCTCCCCTCACCACAAATCAGATTCTTCTGAGGAATTCCCAGTACATTATCCTTTCCCCTCTGTAATTACCTTAACAAGCTCCAGCTGTTTTCATTCTCAGAAGGTTTACTCCCTGATATACAGCTGCCTACCCCCTTCATAAGTGCATGTCCTAAATGAGCTTTTTTCTCTGTTCCCTCACCACAATCCAGATTCTTTTGGGGAGTTACCAGTACAGTAACCATACCAGGAAGTATTTAATTTATTAAGCTACTACTTTTCTTAATCTCAGTGGAGATATTTACTGATAAACAGTTACCTACGCAGCATGTTCATGTTGTTCCTAAATGAGCTTTTTTCTCTGTTCCCTCACCACAATCCAGATTCTTTTGGGGAGTTACCAGTACAGTATCCATACCAGGAAGTACTTAATTTATTAAGCTACTGCTTTTCTTAATCTCAGTGGAGATATTTACTGATAAACAGCTTCGTATGCAGCATGTTCATGTCGTTCCTAAATGAGCTTTTATCTCTCTTCCCTCACCACAAATCAGATTCTTCTGAGGAGTTCCCAGTACATTATCCTTTCCCCTGTGTAATTACCTTAACAAGCTCCAGCTGTTTTTATTCTCAGAAGCGATACTCCCTGATATACAACTCCCTACCCCCTCGTAAGTGCAGGTCATAAATGAGCTTTTTTCTCTGTTCCCTCACCACAATCCAGATTCTTTTGGGGAGTTACCAGTACAGTAACCATACCAGGAAGTACTTAATTTATTAAGCTACTGCTTTTCTTAATCTCTGTGGAGATATTTACTGATAAACAGCTACGTACCCAGCATGTTCCTGTCGTTCCTAAATGAGCTTTTATCTCTCTCCCCTCAACACAAATCAGATTCCTCTGAGGAGTTCCCAGTACATTATCCTTTCCCCTGTGTAATTACCTTAACAAGCTCCTACTGTTTTTATTCTCAGAAGGTTTACTCCCTGATATACAGCTGCCTACCCCCTTCGTAAGTGCAGGTCCTAAATGAGCTTTTTTCTCTGTTCCCTCACCACAATCCAGATTCTTTTGGGGAGTTACCAGTACAGTAACCATACCAGGAAGTACTTAATTTATTAAGCTACTGCTTTTCTTAATCTCAGTGGAGATATTTACTGATAAACAGCTACCCTCGCAGCATGTTCATGTCGTTCCTAAATGAGCTTTTATCTCTCTCCCCTCACCACAAATCAGATTCTTCTGAGGAGTTCCCAGTACATTATCCTTTCCCCTGTGTAATTACCTTAACAAGCTCCAGCTGTTTTTATTCTCAGAAGGTTTACTCCCTGATATACAGCTGCCTACCCCCTTCGTAAGTGCAGGTCCTAAATGAGCTTTTTTCTCTGTTCCCTCACCACAATCCAGATTCTTTTGGGGAGTTACCAGTACAGTAACCATACCAGGAAGTATTAATTTATTAAGCTACTGCTTTTCTTAATCTCAGTGGAGATATTTACTGATAAACAGCTACCTACGCAGCATGTTCATGTCGTTCCTAAATGAGCTTTTATCTCTCTCCCCTCACCAGAAATCAGATTCTTCTGAGGAGTTCCCAGTACATTATCCTTTCCCCTGTGTAATTACCTTAACAAGCTCCAGCTGTTTTTATTCTCAGAAGGTTTACTCCCTGATATACAGCTGCCTACCCCATTCGTAAGTGCAGGTCCTAAATGAGCTTTTTTCTCTGTTCCCTCACCACAATCCAGATTCTTTTGGGGAGTTACCAGTACAGTAACCATACCAGGAAGTACTTAATTTATTAAGCTACTGCTTTTCTTAATCTCAGTGGAGATATTTACTGATAAACAGCTACCTACGCACCATGTTCATGTCGTTCCTAAATCAGCTTTTATCTCTCTCCCCTAACCACAAATCAGATTCTTCTGAGGAGTTCCCAGTACATTATCCTTTCCCCTGTGTAATTACCTTAACAAGCTCCAGCTGTTTTTATTCTCAGAAGGTTTACTCCCTGATATACAGCTGCCTACCCCCTTCGTAAGTGCAGGTCCTAAATGAGCTTTTTTCTCTGTTCCCTCACCACAATCCAGATTCTTTTGGGGAGTTACCAGTACAGTAACCATACCAGGAAGTACTTAATTTATTAAGCTACTGCTTTTCTTAATCTCAGTGGAGATATTTACTGATAAACAGCTACCCTCGCAGCATGTTCATGTCGTTCCTAAATGAGCTTTTATCTCTCTCCCCTCACCACAAACCAGATTCTTCTGAGGAGTTCCTAGTACATTATCCTTTCCCCTGTGTAATTACCTTAACAAGCTCCAGCTGTTTTTATTCTCAGAAGGTTTACTCCCTGATATACAGCTGCCTACCCCCTTCGTAAGTGCAGGTCCTAAATGAGCTTTTTTCTCTGTTCCCTCACCACAATCCAGATTCTTTTGGGGAGTTACCAGTACAGTAACCATACCAGGAAGTACTTAATTTATTAAGCTACTGCTTTTCTTAATCTCAGTGGAGATATTTACTGATAAACAGCTACCTACGCAGCATGTTCATGTCGTTCCTAAATGAGCTTTTATCTCTCTCCCCTCACCAGAAATCAGATTCTTCTGAGGAGTTCCCAGTACATTATCCATTCCCCTGTGTAATTACCTTAACAAGCTCCAGCTGTTTTTATTCTCAGAAGGTTTACTCCCTGATATACAGCTGCCTACCCCCTTCGTAAGTGCAGGTCCTAAATGAGCTTTTTTCTCTGTTCCCTCACCACAATCCAGATTCTTTTGGGGAGTTAACAGTACAGTAACCATACCAGGAAGTACTTAATTTATTAAGCTACTGCTTTTTTTAATCTCAGTGGAGATATTTACTGATAAACAGCTACGTACCCAGCATGTTCCTGTCGTTCCTAAATGAGCTTTTATCTCTCTCCCCTCAACACAAATCAGATTCCTCTGAGGAGTTCCCAGTACATTATCCTTTCCCCTGTGTAATTACCTTAACAAGCTCCTACTGTTTTTATTCTCAGAAGGTTTACTCCCTGATATACAGCTGCCTACACCCTTCGTAAGTGCAGGTCCTAAATGAGCTTTTTTCTCTGTTCCCTCACCACAATCCAGATTCTTTTGGGGAGTTACCAGTACAGTAACCATACCAGGAAGTACTTAATTTATTAAGCTACTGCTTTTCTTAATCTCAGTGGAGATATTTACTGATAAACAGCTACCCTCGCAGCATGTTCATGTCGTTCCTAAATGAGCTTTTATCTCTCTCCCCTCACCACAAACCAGATTCTTCTGAGGAGTTCCTAGTACATTATCCTTTCCCCTGTGTAATTACCTTAACAAGCTCCAGCTGTTTTTATTCTCAGAAGGTTTACTCCCTGATATACAGCTGCCTACCCCCTTCGTAAGTGCAGGTCCTAAATGAGCTTTTTTCTCTGTTCCCTCACCACAATCCAGATTCTTTTGGGGAGTTACCAGTACAGTAACCACACCAGGAAGTACTTAATTTATTAAGCTACTGCTTTTCTTAATCTCAGTGGAGATATTTACTGATAAACAGCTACCTACGCAGCATGTTCATGTCGTTCCTAAATGAGCTTTTATCTCTCTCCCCTCACCAGAAATCAGATTCTTCTGAGGAGTTCCCAGTACATTATCCTTTCCCCTGTGTAATTACCTTAACAAGCTCCAGCTGTTTTTATTCTCAGAAGGTTTACTCCCTGATATACAGCTGCCTACCCCCTTCGTAAGTGCAGGTCCTAAATGAGCTTTTTTCTCTGTTCCCTCACCACAATCCAGATTCTTTTGGGGAGTTAACAGTACAGTAACCATACCAGGAAGTACTTAATTTATTAAGCTACTGCTTTTTTTAATCTCAGTGGAGATATTTACTGATAAACAGCTACGTACCCAGCATGTTCCTGTCGTTCCTAAATGAGCTTTTATCTCTCTCCCCTCAACACAAATCAGATTCCTCTGAGGAGTTCCCAGTACATTATCCTTTCCCCTGTGTAATTACCTTAACAAGCTCCTACTGTTTTTATTCTCAGAAGGTTTACTCCCTGATATACAGCTGCCTACACAATTCGTAAGTGCAGGTCATAAATGAGCTTTTTTCTCTGTTCCCTCACCACAATCCAGATTCTTTTGGGGAGTTACCAGTACAGTAACCATACCAGGAAGTACTTAATTTATTAAGCTACTGCTTTTCTTAATCTCAGTGGAGATATTTACTGATAAACAGCTACCCTCGCAGCATGTTCATGTCGTTCCTAAATGAGCTTTTATCTCTCTCCCCTCACCACAAATCAGATTCTTCTGAGGAGTTCCCAGTACATTATCCTTTCCCCTGTCTAATTACCTTAACAAGCTCCAGCTGTTTTTATTCTCAGAAGGTTTACTCCCTGATATACAGCTGCCTACCCCCTTCGTAAGTGCAGGTCCTAAATGAGCTTTTTTCTCTGTTCCCTCACCACAATCCAGATTCTTTTGGGGAGTTACCAGTACAGTAACCATACCAGGAAGTACTTAATTTATTAAGCTACTGCTTTTCTTAATCTCAGTGGAGATATTTACTGATAAACAGCTACCTACGCAGCATGTTCATGTCGTTCCTAAATGAGTTTTATCTCTCTCCCCTCACCACAAATCAGATTCTTCTGAGCAGTTCCCAGTACATTATCCTTTCCCCTGTGTAATTACCTTAACAAGCTCCAGCTGTTTTTATTCTCAGAAGGTTTACTCCCTGATATACAGCTGCCTAACCCCTTCGTAAGTGCAGGTCCTAAATGAGCTTTTTTCTCTGTTCCCTCACCACAATCCAGATTCTTTTGGGGAGTTACCAGTACAGAAACCATACCAGGAAGTACTTAATTTATTAAGCTACTGCTTTTCTTAATCTCAGTGGAGATATTTACTGATAAACAGCTACCTACGCAGCATGTTCATGTCGTTCCTAAATGAGCTTTTATCTCTCTCCCCTCACCACAAATCAGATTCTTCTGAGGAGTTCCCAGTACATTATCCTTTCCCCTGTGTAATTACCTTAACAAGCTCCAGCTGTTTTTATTCTCAGAAGGTTTACTCCCTGATATACAGCTGCCTGCCCCCTTCTTAAGTGCAGGTCCTAAATGAGCTTTTTTCTCTGTTCCCTCACAACAATCCAGATTCTTTTGGGGAGCTACCAGTACAGTATCCATACCAGGAAGTACTTAATTTATTAAGCTACTGCTTTTCTTAATCTCAGTGGAGCTATTTACTGATAAACAGCTACCTACGCAGCATGTTCATGTCGTTCCTAAATGAGCTTTTATCACGCTCCCCTCACCACAAATCAGATTCTTCTGAGGAGTTCCCAGTACATTATCCTTTCCCCTGTGTAATTACCTTAACAAGCTCCAGCTGTTTTTATTCTCAGAAGGGATACTACCTGATATAAAGCACCCTATCCCCTTCGTAAGTGCAGGTCCTAAATGAGCTTTTTTCTCTTTTTCCTCACCACAATCCAGATTCTTTTGGGGAGTTACCAGTACAGTAACCATACCAGGAAGTACTTACTTTATTAAGCTACTGCTTTTCTTAATCTCAGTGGAGATATTTACTGATAAACAGCTACCTAGGCAGCATGTTCATGTCGTTCCTAAATGAGCTTTTATCTCTCTCCCCTCACCACAAATCAGATTCTTCTGAGGAATTCCCAGTACATTATCCTTTCCCCTCTGTAATTACCTTAACAAGCTCCAGCTGTTTTCATTCTCAGAAGGTTTACTCCCTGATATACAGCTGCCTACCCCCTTCATAAGTGCATGTCCTAAATGAGCTTTTTTCTCTGTTCCCTCACCACAATCCAGATTCTTTTGGGGAGTTACCAGTACAGTAACCATACCAGGAAGTATTTAATTTATTAAGCTACTACTTTTCTTAATCTCAGTGGAGATATTTACTGATAAACAGTTACCTACGCAGCATGTTCATGTTGTTCCTAAATGAGCTTTTTTCTCTGTTCCCTCACCACAATCCAGATTCTTTTGGGGAGTTACCAGTACAGTATCCATACCAGGAAGTACTTAATTTATTAAGCTACTGCTTTTCTTAATCTCAGTGGAGATATTTACTGATAAACAGCTTCGTATGCAGCATGTTCATGTCGTTCCTAAATGAGCTTTTATCTCTCTTCCCTCACCACAAATCAGATTCTTCTGAGGAGTTCCCAGTACATTATCCTTTCCCCTGTGTAATTACCTTAACAAGCTCCAGCTGTTTTTATTCTCAGAAGAGATACTCCCTGATATACAACTCCCTACCCCCTCGTAAGTGCAGGTCATAAATGAGCTTTTTTCTCTGTTCCCTCACCACAATCCAGATTCTTTTGGGGAGTTACCAGTACAGTAACCATACCAGGAAGTACTTAATTTATTAAGCTACTGCTTTTCTTAATCTCTGTGGAGATATTTACTGATAAACAGCTACGTACCCAGCATGTTCCTGTCGTTCCTAAATGAGCTTTTATCTCTCTCCCCTCAACACAAATCAGATTCCTCTGAGGAGTTCCCAGTACATTATCCTTTCCCCTGTGTAATTACCTTAACAAGCTCCTACTGTTTTTATTCTCAGAAGGTTTACTCCCTGATATACAGCTGCCTACCCCCTTCGTAAGTGCAGGTCCTAAATGAGCTTTTTTCTCTGTTCCCTCACCACAATCCAGATTCTTTTGGGGAGTTACCAGTACAGTAACCATACCAGGAAGTACTTAATTTATTAAGCTACTGCTTTTCTTAATCTCAGTGGAGATATTTACTGATAAACAGCTACCCTCGCAGCATGTTCATGTCGTTCCTAAATGAGCTTTTATCTCTCTCCCCTCACCACAAATCAGATTCTTCTGAGGAGTTCCCAGTACATTATCCTTTCCCCTGTGTAATTACCTTAACAAGCTCCAGCTGTTTTTATTCTCAGAAGGTTTACTCCCTGATATACAGCTGCCTACCCCCTTCGTAAGTGCAGGTCCTAAATGAGCTTTTTTCTCTGTTCCCTCACCACAATCCAGATTCTTTTGGGGAGTTACCAGTACAGTAACCATACCAGGAAGTATTAATTTATTAAGCTACTGCTTTTCTTAATCTCAGTGGAGATATTTACTGATAAACAGCTACCTACGCAGCATGTTCATGTCGTTCCTAAATGAGCTTTTATCTCTCTCCCCTCACCAGAAATCAGATTCTTCTGAGGAGTTCCCAGTACATTATCCTTTCCCCTGTGTAATTACCTTAACAAGCTCCAGCTGTTTTTATTCTCAGAAGGTTTACTCCCTGATATACAGCTGCCTACCCCATTCGTAAGTGCAGGTCCTAAATGAGCTTTTTTCTCTGTTCCCTCACCACAATCCAGATTCTTTTGGGGAGTTACCAGTACAGTAACCATACCAGGAAGTACTTAATTTATTAAGCTACTGCTTTTCTTAATCTCAGTGGAGATATTTACTGATAAACAGCTACCTACGCAGCATGTTCATGTCGTTCCTAAATGAGTTTTATCTCTCTCCCCTCACCACAAATCAGATTCTTCTGAGCAGTTCCCAGTACATTATCCTTTCCCCTGTGTAATTACCTTAACAAGCTCCAGCTGTTTTTATTCTCAGAAGGTTTACTCCCTGATATACAGCTGCCTAACCCCTTCGTAAGTGCAGGTCCTAAATGAGCTTTTTTCTCTGTTCCCTCACCACAATCCAGATTCTTTTGGGGAGTTACCAGTACAGAAACCATACCAGGAAGTACTTAATTTATTAAGCTACTGCTTTTCTTAATCTCAGTGGAGATATTTACTGATAAACAGCTACCTACGCAGCATGTTCATGTCGTTCCTAAATGTGCTTTTATCTCTCTCCCCTCACCACAAATCAGATTCTTCTGAGGAGTTCCCAGTACATTATCCTTTCCCCTGTGTAATTACCTTAACAAGCTCCAGCTGTTTTTATTCTCAGAAGGTTTACTCCCTGATATACAGCTGCCTGCCCCCTTCTTAAGTGCAGGTCCTAAATGAGCTTTTTTCTCTGTTCCCTCACAACAATCCAGATTCTTTTGGGGAGCTACCAGTACAGTATCCATACCAGGAAGTACTTAATTTATTAAGCTACTGCTTTTCTTAATCTCAGTGGAGCTATTTACTGATAAACAGCTACCTACGCAGCATGTTCATGTCGTTCCTAAATGAGCTTTTATCTCGCTCCCCTCACCACAAATCAGATTCTTCTGAGGAGTTCCCAGTACATTATCCTTTCCCCTGTGTAATTACCTTAACAAGCTCCAGCTGTTTTTATTCTCAGAAGGGATACTACCTGATATAAAGCACCCTATCCCCTTCGTAAGTGCAGGTCTTAATGAGCTTTTTTCTCTTTTTCCTCACCACAATCCAGATTCTTTTGGGGAGTTACCAGTACAGTAACCATACCAGGAAGTACTTACTTTATTAAGCTACTCCTTTTCTTAATCTCAGTGGAGATATTTACTGATAAACAGCTACCTAGGCAGCATGTTCATGTCGTTCCTAAATGAGCTTTTATCTCTCTCCCCTCACCACAAATCAGATTCTTCTGAGGAATTCCCAGTACATTATCCTTTCCCCTCTGTAATTACCTTAACAAGCTCCAGCTGTTTTTATTCTCAGAAGGTTTACTCCCTGATATACAGCTGCCTACCCCCTTCATAAGTGCATGTCCTAAATGAGCTTTTTTCTCTGTTCCCTCACCACAATCCAGATTCTTTTGGGGAGTTACCAGTACAGTAACCATACCAGGAAGTATTTAATTTATTAAGCTACTACTTTTTTTAATCTCAGTGGAGATATTTACTGATAAACAGTTACCTACGCAGCATGTTCATGTTGTTCCTAAATGAGCTTTTTTCTCTGTTCCCTCACCACAATCCAGATTCTTTTGGGGAGTTACCAGTACAGTATCCATACCAGGAAGTACTTAATTTATTAAGCTACTGCTTTTCTTAATCTCAGTGGAGATATTTACTGATAAACAGCTTCGTATGCAGCATGTTCATGTCGTTCCTAAATGAGCTTTTATCTCTCTCCCCTCACCACAAATCAGATTCTTCTGAGGAGTTCCCAGTACATTATCCTTTCCCCTGTGTAATTACCTTAACAAGCTCCAGCTGTTTTTATTCTCAGAAGCGATACTCCCTGATATACAACTGCCTACCCCCTCGTAAGTGCAGGTCATAAATGAGCTTTTTTCTCTGTTCCCTCACCACAATCCAGATTCTTTTGGGGAGTTACCAGTACAGTAACCATTCCAGGAAGTACTTAATTTATTAAGCTACTGCTTTTCTTAATCTCTGTGGAGATATTTACTGATAAACAGATACCTACGCAGCATGTTCATGTCGTTCCTAAATGAGCTTTTTTCTCTCTCGCGTCACCACAAATCAGATTCTTCTGAGGAGTTCCCAGTACATTATCCTTTCCCCTGTGTAATTACCTTAACAAGCTCCAGGTGTTTTTATTCTCAGAATGTTTACTCCCTCATATACAGCTGCCTAACCCCTTCGTAATTGCAGGTCCCAAATGAGCTTTTTTCTCTGTTCCCTCTCCACAATCCAGATTCTTTTGGGGAGTTACGAGTACAGTAACCATACCAGGAAGTACTTAATTTATTAAGTAACTGATTTTCTTAATCTCAGTGGATTTATTTACTGATAAACAGCTACCTACGCAGCATGTTCATGTCGTTCCTAAATGAGCTTTTATGTCTCTCCCCTCACCACAAATCAGATTCTTCTGAGGAGTTCCCAGTACATTATCCTTTCCCCTGGTAATTACCTTAACAAGCTCCAGCTGTTTTTATTCTCAGAAGGTATACTGCCTGATATAGGGCTGCCTACCCCCTTCGTAAGTGCAGGTCCTAAATGAGCTTTTTTCTCTGTTCTCTCACCACAATCCAGATTCTTTTGGGGAGTTACCAGTACAGTAACCATACCAGGAAGTACTTAATTTATTAAGCTACTGCTTTTCTTAATCTCAGTGGAGATATTTACTGATAAACAGCTACCTATGCAGCATGTTCATGTCGTTCCTAAATGAGCTTTTTTCTCTGTTCCCTCACATCAATCCAGATTCTTTTGGGGAGTTACCAGTACAGTATCCATACCAGGAAGTACTTAATTTATTAAGCTACTGCTTTTCTTAATCTCAGTGGAGATATTTACTGATAAACAGCTACCTACGCAGCATGTTCATGTCGTTCCTAAATGAGCTTTTATCTCTCTCCCCTCACCACAAATCAGATTCTTCTGAGGAGTTCCCAGTACTTTATTCTTTCCCCTGTGTAATTACCTTAACAAGCTCCAGCTGTTTTTATTCTCAGAAGGTTTACTCCCTGATATACAGCTCCGTACCCCCTTCGTAAGTGCAGGTCCTAAATGAGCTTTTTTCTCTGTTCCCTCACCACAATCCAAATTTTTTGGGGAGTTACCAGTACAGTAACCATACCAGGAAGTACTTAATTTATTAAGCTACTGCTTTTCTTAATCTCAGTGGAGATATTTACTGATAAACAGCTACCTAGGCAGCATGTTCATGTCGTTCCTAAATGAGCTTTTATCTCTCTCCCCTCACCACAAATCAGATTCTTCTGAGGAATTCCCAGTACATTATCCTTTCCCCTCTGTAATTACCTTAACAAGCTCCAGCTGTTTTTATTCTCAGAAGGTTTACTCCCTGATATACAGCTGCCTACCCCCTTCATAAGTGCATGTCCTAAATGAGCTTTTTTCTCTGTTCCCTCACCACAATCCAGATTCTTTTGGGGAGTTACCAGTACAGTAACCATACCAGGAAGTATTTAATTTATTAAGCTACTACTTTTCTTAATCTCAGTGGAGATATTTACTGATAAACAGTTACCTACGCAGCATGTTCATGTTGTTCCTAAATGAGCTTTTTTCTCTGTTCCCTCACCACAATCCAGATTCTTTTGGGAGTTACCAGTACAGTATCCATACCAGGAAGTACTTAATTTATTAAGCTACTGCTTTTCTTAATCTCAGTGGAGATATTTACTGATAAACAGCTTCGTATGCAGCATGTTCATGTCGTTCCTAAATGAGCTTTTATCTCTCTCCCCTCACCACAAATCAGATTCTTCTGAGGAGTTCCCAGTACATTATCCTTTCCCCTGTGTAATTACCTTAACAAGCTCCAGCTGTTTTTATTCTCAGAAGCGATACTCCCTGATATACAACTGCCTACCCCCTCGTAAGTGCAGGTCATAAATGAGCTTTTTTCTCTGTTCCCTCACCACAATCCAGATTCTTTTGGGGAGTTACCAGTACAGTAACCATACCAGGAAGTACTTAATTTATTAAGCTACTGCTTTTCTTAATCTCTGTGGAGATATTTACTGATAAACAGATACCTACGCAGCATGTTCATGTCGTTCCTAAATGAGCTTTTTTCTCTCTCGCGTCACCACAAATTAGATTCTTCTGAGGAGTTCCCAGTACATTATCCTTTCCCCTGTGTAATTACCTTAACAAGCTCCCGGTGTTTTTATTCTCAGAATGTTTACTCCCTCATATACAGCTGCCTAACCCCTTCGTAATTGCAGGTCCCAAATGAGCTTTTTTCTCTGTTCCCTCTCCACAATCCAGATTCTTTTGGGGAGTTACGAGTACAGTAAACATACCAGGAAGTACTTAATTTATTAAGTAACTGATTTTCTTAATCTCAGTGGATTTATTTACTGATAAACAGCTACCTACGCAGCATGTTCATGTCGTTCCTAAATGAGCTTTTATGTCTCTCCCCTCACCACAAATCAGATTCTTC
The DNA here is from genome assembly GCF_023159225.1 of Perognathus longimembris pacificus. Classification (NCBI taxonomy): domain Eukaryota; kingdom Metazoa; phylum Chordata; class Mammalia; order Rodentia; family Heteromyidae; genus Perognathus; species Perognathus longimembris. The sequence continues at coordinate 5,719 of NW_025961308.1, read as the reverse complement.
TGAGGAGTTCCCAGTACATTATCCTTTCCCCTGTGTAATTACCTTAACAAGCTCCAGCTGTTTTTATTCTCAGAAGGTATACTGCCTGATATAGGGCTGCCTACCCCCTTCGTAAGTGCAGGTCCTAAATGAGCTTTTTTCTCTGTTCTCTCACCACAATCCAGATTCTTTTGGGGAGTTACCAGTACAGTAACCATACCAGGAAGTACTTAATTTATTAAGCTACTGCTTTTCTTAATCTCAGTGGAGATATTTACTGATAAACAGCTACCTATGCAGCATGTTCATGTCGTTCCTAAATGAGCTTTTTTCTCTGTTCCCTCACATCAATCCAGATTCTTTTGGGGAGTTACCAGTACAGTATCCATACCAGGAAGTTCTTAATTTATTAAGCTACTGCTTTTCTTAATCTCAGTGGAGATATTTACTGATAAACAGCTACCTACGCAGCATGTTCATGTCGTTCCTAAATGAGCTTTTATCTCTCTCCCCTCACCACAAATCAGATTCTTCTGAGGAGTTCCCAGTACTTTATTCTTTCCCCTGTGTAATTACCTTAACAAGCTCCAGCTGTTTTTATTCTCAGAAGGTTTACTCCCTGATATACAGCTCCGTACCCCCTTCGTAAGTGCAGGTCCTAAATGAGCTTTTTTCTCTGTTCCCTCACCACAATCCAAATTTTTTTGGGGAGTTACCAGTACAGTAACCATACCAGGAAGTACTTAATTTATTAAGCTACTGCTTTTCTATCTCAGTGGAGATATTTACTGATAAACGGCTACCTACGCAGCATGTTCATGTAGTTCCTAAATGAGCTTTTATCTCTCTGTTCCCTCACCACAATCCAGATTCTTTTGGGGAGTTACCAGTACAGTAACCATACCAGGAAGTACTTAATTTATTAAGCTACTGCTTTTCTTAATCTCAGTGGAGATATTTACTGATAAACAGCTACCTACGCAGCATGTTCATGACGTTACTAAATGAGCTTTTATCTCTCTCCCCTCACCACAAATCAGATTCTTCTGAGGAGTTCCCAGTACATTATCCTTTCCCCTGTGTAATTACCTTAACAAGCTCCAGCTGTTTTTATTCTCAGAAGGTTTACTCCCTGATATACAGCTGCCTACCCCTTCGTAAGTGCAGGTCCTAAATGAGCTTTTTTCTCTGTTCCCTCAACACAATCCAGATTGTTTTGGGGAGTTACCAGTAGAGTAACCATACCAGGAAGTACTTACTTTATTAAGCTACTGCTTATCTTAATTTCAGTGGAGATATTTTCTGATAAACATCTACCTACGCAGCATATTCATTTCGTTCCTAAATGAGCTTTTATCTCTCTCCCATCACCACAAATCAGATTCTTCTGAGGAGTACGCAGTACATTATCCTTTCCCCTGTGTAATTACCTTAACAAGTTCCACCTGTTTTTATTCTCAGATGGGATACTCCCTGATATACAGCTGCCAACCCCCTTGGTAAGTGCAGGTCCTAACTGAGCTTTTTTCTCTGTTCCCTCACCATAATCCAGATTCTTTTGGGGAGTTACCAGTACAGTAACCATACCAGGAAGTACTTAATTTATTAAGATACTGCTTTTCTTAATCTCAGTGGAGATATTTACTGATAAACAGCTACCTACTCAGCATGTTCATGTCGTTCCTAAATGAGCTTTTATCTCTCTCCCCTCACAACAAATCAGATTCTTCTGAGGAGTTCCCAGTACATTATCCTTTCCCCTGTGTAATTACCTTAACAAGCTCCAGCTGTTTTTATTCTCAGAAGGTTTACTCCCAGATATACAGCTGCCTACCCCCTTCGTAAGTACAGGTCCTAAATTTGCTTTTTTATCTGTTCCCTCACCACAATCCAGATTATTTTGGGGAGTTAAAAGTACAGTAACCATACCAGGAAGTACTTAATTTATTAAGCTACTGCTTTTCTTAATCTCAGTGGAGATATTTACTGATGAAAAGCTACCTACGCAGCATGTTCATGTCGTTCCTAAATGAGCTTTTATCTCTCTCCCCTCACCAGAAATCAGATTCTTCTGAGGAGTTCCCAGTTCATTATCCTTTCCACTGTGTAATTACCTTAACAAGCTCCAGCTGTTTTTATTCTCAGAAGGTTTACTCCCTGATATACAGCTGCCTACACCCTTCGCAAGTGCAGGTCTTAAATGAGCTTTTTTCTCTTTCGCTCACCTAATCCAGATTCTTTTGGGGAGTTACCAGAACAGTAACCATACTAAGAAGTACTTAATTTAATAAGCTACTGCTTTTCTTAATCTCAGTGGAGATATTTACTGATAAACAGCTACCTACGCAGCATGTTCATTTCGTTCTTAATGAGCTCTTATCTCTCTCCGCTCACCACAAATCAGATTCTTCTGAGGAGTTCCCAGTACATTATCCTTTCCCCTGTGTAATTACCTTAACAAGCTCCTGCTGTTTTTATTCTCAGAAGGTTTACTACCTGATATAAAGCTGCCTACGCCCTTCGTAAGTGGAGGTCCTAAATGAGCTTTTTTCTCTGTTCCCTCACCACAATCCAGATTCTTTTGGGGAGATACCAGTACAGTAACCATACCAGGAAGTACGTAATTTATTAAGCTACTGCTTTTCTTAATCTCAGTGGAGATATTTACTGATAAACAGCTACGTATGCAGCATGTTCATGTCGTTCCTAAATGAGCTTTTATCTCTCTCCCCTCACGACAAATCAGATTCTTCTGAGGAGTTCCCAGTACATTATCCTTTCCCCTGTGTAATTACCTTAACAAGCTCCAGCTGTTTTTATTCTCAGAAGGTTACTCCCTGATATAGAGCTGCCTACCCCCTTCGTAAGTGCAGGTCCTAAATGAGCTTTTTTCTCTGTTCCCTCACAAAAATCCAGATTCAATTGGGGAGTTACCAGTACAGTAACCATACCAGGAAGTACTTAATTTATTAAGCTACTGCTTTTCTTAATCTCAGTGGAGTTATTTACTGATAAACAGCTACCTACGCAGCATGTTCATGTCGTTCCTAAATGAGCTTTTTTCTCTGTTCCCTCACGACAATCCAGATTCTTTTGGGGAGTTACCAGTAAAGTATCCATACCAGAAAGTACTTAATTTATTAAGCTACTGCTTTTCTTAATCTCAGTGGAGATATTTACTGATAAACAGCTATGTATGGAGCATGTTCATGTCGTTCCTAAATGAGCTTTTAATCTCTCTCCCCTCACCACAAATCACATTCTTCTGAGGAGTTCCCAGTACATTATCCTTTCCCCTGTGTAATTACCTTAACAAGTTCCAGCTGTTTTTATTCTCAGAAGGTTCACTCCCTGATATACAGCTGCCTACCCCCTTCGTAAGTGCAGGTCCTAAATGAGCTTTTTTCTCTGTTCCCTCACCACAATCCAGATTCTTTTGGGGAGTTACCAGTACAGTAACCATACCAGGAAGTACTTAATTTATTAATCTACTGATTTTCTTAATCTCAGTGGAGATACTTACTGATAAACAGCTACGTATGCAGCATGTTCATGTCGTTCCTAAATGAGCTTTTATCTCTCTCCCCTCACCACAAATCAGATTCTTCTGAGGAGTTCCCAGTACATTATCCTTTCCCCTGTGTAATTACCTTAACAAGCTCCAGCTGTTTTTATTCTCAGAAGGTTTACTCCCTGATATACAGCTGCCTACCCCTTCGTAAGTGCAGGTCCTTAATGAGCTTTTTTCTCTGTTCCCTCAACACAATCCAGATTGTTTTGGGGAGTTACCAGTAGAGTAACCATACCAGGAAGTACTTACTTTATTAAGCTACTGCTTTTCTTAATTTCAGTGGAGATATTTTCTGATAAACAGCTACCTACGCAGCATATTCATTTCGTTCCTAAATGAGCTTATATCTCTCTCCCCTCACCACAAATCAGATTCTTCTGAGGAGTACGCAGTACATTATCCTTTCCCCTGTGTAATTACCTTAACAAGTTCCACCTGTTTTTATTCTCAGAAGGGATACTCCCTGATATACAGCTGCCAACCCCCTTGGTAAGTGCAGGTCCTAACTGAGCTATTTTCTCTGTTCCCTCACCATAATCCAGATTCTTTGGGGGAGTTACCAGTACAGTAACCACACCAGGAATTACTTAATTTATTAAGATACTGCTTTTCTTAATCTCAGTGGAGATATTTACTGATAAACAGCTACTACGCAGCATGTTCATGTCGTTCCTAAATGAGCTTTTTTCTCTCTCCCCTCACAACAAATCAGATTCTTCTGAGGAGTTCCCAGTACATTATCCTTTCCCCTGTGTAATTACCTTAACAAGCTCCAGCTGTTTTTATTCTCAGAAGGTTTACTCCCAGATATACAGCTGCCTACCCCCTTCGTAAGTGCAGGTCCTAAATTTGCTTTTTTATCTGTTCCCTCACCACAATCCAGATTCTTTTGCGGAGTTAAAAGTACAGTAACCATACCAGGAAGTACTTAATTTATTAAGCTACTGCTCTTCTTAATCTCAGTGGAGATATTTACTGATAAACAGCTACCTACGCAGCATGTTCATGTCGTTCCTAAATGAGCTTTTATCTCTCTCCCCTCACGACAAATCAGATTCTTCTGATGAGTTCCCAGTTCATTATCCTTTCAACTGTGTAATTACCTTAACAAGCCCCAGCTGTTTTTATTCTCAGAATGTTTACTCCCTGAAATACAACTGCCTACCCCCTTTGTAAGTGCAGGTCCTAAATGAGCTTTTTTCTCTGTTCCCTCACCACAATTGAGATTCTTTTGGGGAGTTACCAGTACAGTAACCATACCAGGAAGTACTTAATTTATTAAGCTACTGCTTTTCTTAATCTCAGTGGAGATATTTACTGATAAACAGCTACGTATGCAGCATGTTCATGTCGTTCCTAAATGAGCTTTTATCTCTCCCCCTCAAAACAAATCAGATTTTTCTTAGGAGTTCCCAGTACATTATCCTTTCCCCTGTGTAATTACCTTAACAAGCTTCAGCTGTTTTTATTCTCAGAAGGTTTACTCCCTGATATACAGCTGCCTACCCCCTTCGTAAGTGTAGGTCCTAAATGAGGTTTTTTCTCTGTTCCCTCACCACAATCCAGATTCTTTTGGGGAGTTACCAGTACAGCAACTATACCAGGAAGTACTTAATTTATTAAGCTACTGCTTTTCTAATTCTCAGTGGAGATATTTACTGATAAACTGCTACCTACTCAGCATGTTTATGTCGTTCCTAAATGAGCTTTTATCTCTCTCCCCTCACCACAAATCAGATTCTTCTGAGGAGTTCCCAGTACATTATCCTTTCCTCTGTGTAATTACCTTAACAAGCTCCAGCTGTTTTTATTCTCAGAAGTTTTACTCCCTGATATACAGCTGCCTACCCCCTTCGTACTTGCAGGTCCTAAATGAGCTTATTTCTCTGTTCCCTCACCACAATCCAGATTCTTTTGGGGAATTACCAGTACAGTATCCATACAAGGAAGTACTTAATTTATTAAGCTACTGCTTTTCTTAATCTCAGTGGAGATATTTACTGATAAACAGCTACATACGCAGCACGTTCATGTCGTTCCTAAATGAGCTTTTATCTCTCCCCCTCACACAAATCAGATTCTTCTGAGGAGTTCCCAGTACATTATCCTTTCCCCTGTGTAATTACCTTAACAAGCTCCAGCTGTTTTTATTCTCAGAAGGTTTACTCC